>NC_053392.1:233297114-233597114 GCF_905171765.1 Bufo bufo | reverse complement strand
GGAGGGAGCTCAAGCTCAGAGTTGCACAGAGACAGCCTCGAAACCTTAGGGATTTAGAGATGATCTGCAAAGAGGAGTGGACCAACATTCCTCCTAAAATGTGCGCAAACTTGGTCATCAATTACAAGAAACGTTTGACCTCTGTGCTTGCAAACAAGGGTTTTTCCACCAAGTATTAAGTCTTTTTTTGTTAGAGGGTTCAAATACTTATTTCACTCAATGAAATGCAAATCAGTTGCTATCTTTTATTTAAAGTTATTTTTTCGATTTTCCTTTTGATGTGCTATCTGCCACTGTTACAATAAACCTACCATTGAAATGATACTGTTCTGAGACTTTTCATTTCTTTGTCATTGGACAAACTTACAAAATCAGTGAGGGGTCAAATAATTATTTCCCCCACTGTATGTGTTGAAAACGCCTGTGGTGTCAAAATGCTCACTTCACCCCCTGATAAACAACTTGAGTGGTGTAGTTTCCGATATAGGGTCACTTCTTGGGGGTCCATTTTTATTTCACCCCAGAACCTCTACAGTTGTCAGCACAAGATGCATAAATCATCACATCGCCTCAGATGCACATGATGCTTATTTATTCCTGAGCCCTGTTGTATGTCCAGGCAAAAGATTAGGGCCACGTGTAGGGTATTATAGAACCAGGAAGCATGGAATAATAATACAAGGGCTTGCATTTCACAGTGGCATATGATGGGCATAACATATTGGGCATGGAAATGGCATATCTGTGGAAAAATGTCAATTTTGCTAAATCTGCTGTAAATTTATTTTTGCAGAACATTTGTCAAAATGCTTACTAAATACTGTGAGGGGTGTGGTTTCAAAAATGGGGTCACTTCTTGTGGATTTCTTTTTTATATTTAACTGCAGAGGCTCTGCAGTTGTCAGCCAGTGCTGTATAAATCACCAATCTAGGCCTCAAATGCACATGGTGCTCTTTCTCTTCTGAACCCTGAACAGCAGTGTACAACCACATATTCAGGAGAAAATGGGTAACAAATTGTGGGGTCCTTTTTCTCCTCTTACCCCTTGGCAAAATTTAATATCTAAGGCTAAACCATGATTAAGATCTTTGTGATCGAAATGCGTTGACCATAACATACTTTGGACTTGAGATGGATTTTTAATAATTTTTTCAATAAAGCATCAAGATTTTATATCCTGTGTTAGACATTTTTCCCTTTTTTCTTTAAGAACACCAACTACCCAGGAGAAGAAGTTAGATATCCATCTAGATTTCCCTAGAGACTCCAGAGGATCCCTCCTGGTTTTGGCACCAAACTGAAAATGCCTCAGTAAGGAAGAAAATCAGAGAGAAGTTTGGAGTCTGTGAAAGCCATTCCACCATGTTCCTGGTGGGAGAGTCTTTTTTGGATACAGCCCCATTGTGACTTTGTTCTTCAACCTGCCCATCCACCCTGTGATTGTCCTTTGTATCCCGGTGGTCATGCCTTGGACTAGCCACCCAAATACAGCAAAGCGAGGCATAAAGTCATGAACTGACGCAAAGACAGGGATCAAGCACTTGACTTCGATACAGTCCTGTGACCCTGAAATTGTTCAAGATTGTATTTTCTTTAATGGTGTACCCATAGACACTCTAGGTGCAAATGTGTGACAGCCTATACCCAGAGAAACTCATCCAACATACCGCAGTTAGTATATGGATTTACATACATTTGCAGTCTATAGTCGTTTCCCATTGACATGTGGGTTTGTAGGGAAGATATGCCATGTTGCATGAGTCCCTATGGATAAACAAACTAAGTTTAATTACTGTTGGGTGTATTGATTTGTTGTGTGTGGATAAGATTGTACCTTTATTGTGTATGAATGGGGAAAAGCGTAGGTATCTTTATGGACAGGTTCCCACATTTTCTAAAGTATTTGCCACATCAACCCTAGGAATGGTGTAATTCGTAAGAGATGGATTGAATGTTGGTTAGTGATAGATGGTGTTCCTTCCCTGTAAAGCAAGGTTTTAAATTGGTTCTTCCCCTTTAACTTCATGAAGTTATTTACTGATGTTCATACCTGGTCACATTTTGGCAGTATGAGGCAACTGTGCATGCGTAATGATCTTTAGGTGGGGCTAGGAGGGACCAGGAGAGTAGAAAAAAACTAGTTTTGGAACAGAGAGCTTAGGTGAGATGTCTTGCTACCATTACCTCTATTTGTATCCTATAGGCATAGGCCGAGTGCCATGTTGGGTGCTGGTCGATGGAGCCCACCCATCTATCTCATGACTCAGTAACCGTTACTTTACTTTAATATTTGTCTTTAAATGTCTTTGTATTTTTTATCATAATTTAGTAAACTGAACCCTACTGACTAAGTCTTTTTTCCAGAACTTCTGATCTCAATAATAATTCCTGCAGTCAGGATTTAGGTACTGTGACATCACCTCCTACTCAGGGATTCTGACCTGCCTTGGTAAAGATTCACATATCTATCCATGGATGAAGTAACCTTGTCGAAGATCCGTACTTCAATCAAGGAGAAAATGAAAAGTGTCTGGTCAAAGTCATGCCTCGACATAATGGACTGTGAGAGAAAAGCCATTC
This sequence comes from Bufo bufo, assembly GCF_905171765.1. Classification (NCBI taxonomy): domain Eukaryota; kingdom Metazoa; phylum Chordata; class Amphibia; order Anura; family Bufonidae; genus Bufo; species Bufo bufo. Next base: position 233,594,533 of record NC_053392.1, on the reverse strand, counting down.
CTGAGTCAGACCAGTCAAACTTGGAAAAAGATGACTTTGGGATTGGCAGATACCTTACACTCGGCAAAGATGAGACAGCAGAAATAAGACAGCAAAGAACTTCAATCCAGAAACAAGAAAGAAGAAAGATCAAGAAAGGCGAAGATGGTTTATTCTGAGGATGCAGACATTAGGTTACAGTGACGGGCAGGGAAGATGTCCCAGCTGAAATGGGTGATGTCTAGGTACCTAAGTGCAAAATTATACTTCATTCCATCCTGAACTGTTAGCATCAACAAGTAGGGTTTAGGAGACAAATATATCACAACACAACACTTTCCTCAAATTTCATTTTCGTGTTCCCGACAATAGGGAGATTGTAGAGAGTCTTAAGTACAGCCACAGTCCTAAAACGCACATAAGGATGCAAGGGAACAGTACGCTAAGAGGCGAAGGTAACCCTTTTAATTGAAGCTTACTGTATGACACTACTAATTGAAGTACAACACTAACTGAACCCTCAGACAGCATATTATATTATAAACCCTTGTATATGGAGAGGTTTAGGAGCTCTGTGTCAGAAAAAATAAATACAATTAAAACCACTGTCAAGGCGTAATAAGAAATGATTTAGCTCAGAATGTTGAATATAAAAACAACATAATGATCGCTGAAGACTCGCTTTAAGCCTGTTTCTACATCAAGATATTTATTTGTTCATGTATGGTACAGGGATGGTGCAAGCTCAGAAACAGTCTTACAGCATCTACAGAAGGTACCAGCTGAAACATACCACAACATCTAAGTAGTTTTACAGAATGAGGGGGCTCCATCTGAAATCCCATTGGCACCCTTGTGACAAGATTAAGGGAACTGATATTTTGCCATGGAATCAGTGGTCTAATAAACGCCCCAGAGGAATGTCATGTTAGGCAGAGCCTAAAATGCTGCCTATCAGTTTTACACAGGAGGAGTTAGAACTGTCTAGAGGCAGTTAGAACCTAGACATTGATGAGAGCCGAGCTAGCTGAACCCAGTTCTGGATTAAATCAGACAGGGACAAGCCAAACAGATGGATCCATAAAGAGGCATGCCAAAAGTAAGATGGGGGTGTGAAGAGAAGTCTTGTGGAGAAATGTCTGAAAAAGACCATGAGGCCTCCATTGCCATGTTTCGAGGAGATTCAAGTCTTATAGTGCCTGGACACACATGAGGAGCAGATTGGCTATCTGCGTAGAAAAATATCCACATCCTGCAAGTGGGTATTTGTGGAGACATTTAATGTGAGTATCACAATCTGTCTAAAAAAAAGGTTCAGCACTATGCCTGATTTAAGGACTGCCATGAGATCGCATTGCCTCATATAACATTCAGTATTCCAACCCCCATTCCCCCATGCATTTTGAGAACAGTGATTAATGCTCCTGAACTTTATTCTTCAGTAAAGGACTGTTTGCTCTTAACTTGGCCTCATTATTTCCTGCACTGCATGACGCCTTCAGCTGTCAAGGATTCCTGCCTTGCACCTCACAATCCATCACTATCAAAGGCATCCCGAAACACCATCAGGCAGGAGAACCCCGAGATCTGGGTGTGCCCCAAAGAGAAGAAATGTGCATTCTTCCTATCACTGCACGGTCCAGGGAAGTGACAGAGTGAGTACCAGCTACAACCACCATTCTTGCTACCTCACTTCTCTCATCTCTTAGGCTTGCTGCATAAGTCCATGAATGTTTGGAATTTCTTCAATAGGAGCAGTATTGCATTTACCAGCTCTGTCCATTTTACACAATAGATGGAGCTGTGTAGTTCCAGTGCCTGTCAGAGACACTAGACCTACTCTGAAACAACTAATTGGTGGGGGTTTGGGTTGGCAAACCCCCACTGATCTGATATTGATAGCCTACCATGAGGATAGGCCATCAATATTAAAATTCTGGAATACCCCTTTAAGGGTTTAAGGATTTTTTTGTAAATTGAATTAATAACATATGCAACTATGTAGGCATATGGTAGAAATTTATGCAGCATACAGCATTGACAGGTATGGCATTAACAGAGACATGTGCTGTCACTAGTACATTTTGACAGATCATATGATTTACACGTAAATGGGCAGAAGAACAGTATGTTTCCTTTATAAAACATGGCTTGCCACCGTTCTCTTGCTTGTATTATTAAATATAATCAAGCTGTTATTTTTATGGCATGGTTAGTGCATCACAGTGCAGGATTATTGCTCCGCCAGCACCAATTGTAGGCATCCATTTAATTAATTTAGTGCAATACACCCAGTAAATCTTGTTGTTATGATAAATGAACAAACTATTAGCATGTGTTATTAGATCTCCTCTCAATTCATCAGGAAGCAAGCACTAGGGAAGCCACTCAGCAATCAGCCTTAGAATTATTTATCTCCTTGGAGGTGGTCATCCTGACAAAACTTGGTCATTGGCAGGTAATAAATCAGTTTGATTTAACCAGTTTACTATTGAAAATATAATCAGCTACTGAAACATAGAGAGAATGCTCCAAAAAATATGCATGCTGCTTAAACTGAGGGACTCTCATTGCATTTCCAGTATTGTGCTTCATCAGCAAGAAGCCAATTGGGCAAGTAGATTCCAGTTATAACATGTTTTCTGATACTCGATAACAAGTTCTTATGGTTGTGTAATCAATAAGGGCCCCCACCAGTCATCCAACAACATTGCCCGTGTATGAAAGGATTATTCTATTATTTGCATTAATAGTGTGCCACAGAAGATTGCTTCTTTTGGGTTTTCCAGGATTTTGATATTGATTGCCTGTTCTCAGGATAGGTCATCAGCATCAGATCCAGGGGTGTTGCTAGGTTAAAACATTCGGGGCCTGGGCCCCGGATGTTTTGTCCCAGGCCCCAAATGTCCTGCCTGCCTGCTAGATACAACTGTATTGCCATCCTCAGGACATAAAAGGAGAAAAAAGAAGAGAGGAGGCAGCGCCTCGTGTGTAGAACTTTACAATACTCGGTTATAGAGAATACACTGATTATGCTTACCGAATGGGGTTGTGATGGGTCACAACACCTCTGAATCGTTTTGCTGGATAATTACCCGTCCAGTTCACGGGAGGAAAGACTGCATCTGCTGCCCCTGGTCTGTGTTCCTTGCCATAACAACGGTTATCAGGATAGGATATGTGCAATAAAACGGAAAAAATTCAGACCATTCTAGGTGGCGCTGATGCAGAAGAAGCTCATTACTCCAATGTTACTCCAATACAAGGTAATCTTTTATTCAAAAAGGTCTACGCGTTTCAGGGACTAAACATCCCCCTTCATCAGGACAATAAAATTATTACACAAACATGATTCTTCCAGTTGTTTTATGCACTCAGTTTGAGCGCAATGTGTGCGAGTCACATGGGTGGGAAGGGGAGGGAGGGGAGGAGTTGGGGGCGTGAAAGTTTGAGAGGTCGCTAGGATACAGTCACTCCCCTCAAGTTCAAGCAACCAAATGCTGTGTATTGTGGGTGGTGCTGCTGCCCTATGTCGCTCCTCTCGGTGACGTATTGTGGGCGGTAATTTCTCTTATTGGTCCGGCCTCCAGATGACGTCAGTGGGGTGGTCTTAAGGTGACGTGATTGTGGGCAGTGCTCTCTTTCATTCAACTAGCCTCTGGATGACGTCTATAGGGCGGGTACAGGCTTTCTCTTCTAGTTGGTCGTATATTCATCAAGGCGTGTGTTGAATAGTGATGCCGTGTGATCACATGATTTTTTTCTTTTTGGTCAGGTGACCGTCGCCACCTGATCTGTGTCCGGCTGTCATCCAAGAGAAAACAGGAAAGGTATGTATATTATGTTCTCTATATGCTGACTCTATGGTACTTCTATCATGTAGTAGATAGAAAGCGGGGGTGTGCAGCAAATGGATCATGATTTTTGAACGGTTTGTGCATCCTTAGACACGACGTCACGTATATCGGGTTGGGACAGGAGTGGGCAACTTTGGATGAGAGGATCGCATTAGTGCAATATGTCGTGTCCAAAAGTGCCGCTCTCTAGTGTGGTAGGTGGTGCCTGGTATTGATAGAATCAGTATAAAAACCCTAAATTATTAAGTCTACTCGCAATTATTATACTAAAAAACAACAAAGGCGATAGATAAATAATTAAATAAATAAATGAATAAAAATAATAAATACAAATAGAGATAGAGATAAAAATAAAGATAAATAAATTATAAAAGAATAGTTAAAAATTATCATAAAATTATCATAGAAAATAAAAAGGTGTCTGTCTATGTATATATATATATATATATATATATATATTCTTATATATATATTTTTTGTCTCTAGAGTGTCTAGAGGTGCATCCAGACGAAACACTGGAGGTATCGTCCACTTACTGTAGGTGCCTGGACGCTGCTTTACCTGCGGGACAATTCTATTGTTTTGAAGATTATGATAACATCCTCTTTAGGTATGGTGTATGTGTTTGTCTACTCATGTCCGTCTTTGTTTTATTTTTATTTTTAATCTTTAACTTTTGTATTGGTCCTGTATTCATTATAGCGCACAATCATCTCCGGTGTCATGAGTTACAATATGGTCTCACTTATCTCATTGAGCCCGTGCTGGGTCAGGGTATCTAATTGATAGATCCAGTATACCTCTCTTCTCTGGAGGCTACTGAATCTATTATATGGATTGTCTGGTATGTTGTCTATAGGTGTAATTTTTAGTGTATGTTTTTTTTTTTTTTGGTGTGGTGGCACAGTGACAAAAATTACACCTATAGACTACATACCAGAAAATCCATATAATAGATTCAGTAGCCTCCAGAGAAGAGAGATATCTCAATGAGATAAGTGAGACCATATTGTAACTCATGACACCGGAGATGATTGTGCGCTATAATGAATACAGGACCCATACAAAAGTTAAAGATTAAAAATAAAAATAAAAATAAAACAAAGAAGGACATGAGTAGACAAACACATACACCATACCTAAAGAGGATGTTATCATAATCTTCAAAACAATAGAATTGTCCCGCAGGTACAGCAGCGTCCAGGCACCTACAGTAAGTGGACGATACCTCCAGTGTTTCGTCTGGATGCACCTCTAGACACTCTAGAGACGAAAAATATATATATAAGAATTAATATATATATATATATATATATATATATATATACATAGACAGACACCTTTTTATTTTCTATGATAATTTTATGATAATTTTTAACTATTCTTTTATAATTTATTTATCTTTATTTTTATCTTTATTTTTATCTCTATCTCTATTTGTATTTATTATTTTTATTCATTTATTTATTTAATTATTTATCGATTGCCTTTGTTGTTTTTTAGTATATTAATTGCGAGTAGACTTAATAATTTAGGGTTTTTATACTGATTCTATCAATATCAGGCACCACCTACCACACTAGAGCGCGGCACTTTTGAACACGACATATTGCAGTAATGCGATCCTCTCATCCAAAGTTTCCCCCTCCTGTCCCAACCTGATATACGTGACGTTGTGTCTAAGGATACACAAACCGTTCAAAAATCATGATCTATTTGCTGCACACCCCCGCTTTCTATCTACTACATGATAGAAGTACCATAGTGTCAGCTTATAGAGAACATAATATACATACCTTTCCTGTTTTCTTTTGGATGACAGCCGGACACAGATCAGGTGGCGACGGTCACCTGACCAAAAAGAAAAAATCATTTGATCACACGGCATCACTATTCAACACACGCCTTGATGAATATACGACCAACTAGAAGAGAAAGCCTGTACCCGCCCTATAGACGTCATCCAGAGGCTAGTTGAATGAAAGAGAGCACTGCCCACAATCACGTCACCTTAAGACCGCCCCACTGACGTCATCTGGAGGCCGGACCAATAAGAGAAATTACCGCCCACAATACGTCACCGAGAGGAGCGACATAGGGCAGCAGCACCGCCCACAATACACAGCAATTGGTTGCTTGAACTTGAGGGGAGTGACTGTAGCCTAGCGACCTCTCAAACTTTCACGCCCTTAACTCCTCCCTTCCCTCCCCTTCCCACCCATGTGACTCGCACACATTGCGCTCAAACTGAGTGCATAAAACAACTAGAAGAATCATCCTCAGGACAATACAATTGAATCTAATGCACTGGAAGAGCTGAAGGACCTGTGATGACATCACAGGTCATGTGACAAGTAAAATAGGCAGTGGTTGTGTTGTGGAAAACCCCTCAGCAAACGCAGTCTTCAGGAAGAATGAGGTTTATTGCGGCTTGCCGGGAGCATTAACAGCTCAAAGGGGTAGAGGCCCACACTCATCTTATACACGTAACCATCCTAAACTTTACATACTTGTCTTATCCTTATTGGATGGGTTAAACTCTCTCTACAACCCTATTGGACATCTCCATGCATGGACAATGCGTGCTTGCTTCATGTTCTTCTTGGCCAACATCTGTTATTCATTATCAATGCTTGCTTCATCCTTTCTAATCTATAGCCCCTCTCCCAAGTGAGTACTACCCCCACCTTAGGAATGTGTACACACACATAAGGTTTGGGAATGTATTGTCTGGTATAATCAGGCGGCATTATACTATATACAGTCCTGATCAAAAGTTTAAGACCACTTGAAAAATGGCCAAAAATTATATTTAGCATGGCTGGATCTTAACAAGGTTCCAAGTAGAGCTTCAACATGCAACAAAAAGAAATGGGAGTGAGACAAAACATTTTTTGAGCATTCAATTTAATGAAAACAACAAGTAAATTGAAACAGGCTGTTTTTCAGCTGATCAAAAGTTTAGGACCACACCTCCAAAAAAAAATGAAACCCCCCCAAAACAGAAATCCAACTTCCAAACATGAACTCAGTAATGAGTAGCTCCACCGTTATTGTTTATCACTTCAAAAATTTGTTTTGGCATGCTTGATGCAAGCGTTTCCCTGAGGTGAGTGGGAACATTTCTCCAAGTGGTGAAGACGGCCACACGAAGGCCATCTACTGTCTGGAACTGTTGTCCATTTTTGTAAACTTCCCTTTCCATCCATCCAGGTTCTCAATTGGATTTAGATCAGGGGAACACGCAGGATGGGCCAAAAGAGTGATGTTATTCTCCTGGAAGAAGTCCCTTGTCCTGCGGGCATTGTGTACTGTAGCATTGTCCTGTTGAAAAACCCAGTTGTTACCACACAGACGAGGGCCCTCAGTCATGAGGAATGCTCTCTGCAATAACTGGACATAGCCAGCGGCCGTTTGACACCCCTGCAGTTCCTGAAGCTCCATTGTTCCACTGAAGGAAAAAGCACCCCAGACCATTATGGCGTCCCCTCCACTGTGGCGCGTAGAAAACATCTCAGGTGGGATCTGCTTGTCATGCCAGTAACGTTGGAAACCATCAGGACCATCAAGGTTAAATTTTTTCTCATCAGAGAATAAAACTTTCTTCCACCTTTGAATGTCCCATGTTTGGTGCTCTCTTGCAAAGTCCAAACGAGCAGTTCTGTGGCGTTCAAGGAGACGAGGTCTTTGAAGACGTTTTTTGTTTTTGAAGCCCTTCAGTCTCAGATGCCGTCTGATGGTTATGGGGCTGCAGTCAGCACCAGTAAGGGCCTTAATTTGGGTCGAGGATCGTCCAGTGTCTTGACGGACAGCAAATTGGATCCTCCGGCTCAGTGCTGATGACATTTTTTGGGGTCTTCCACTTGACTTTTTTGTTCCATAACCCTCAGGATCATTTAAGAAATTCCAAATGACTGTCTTACTGCGTTCCACCTCAGCAGCGATGCCACGCTGTGAGAGACCCTGCTTATGCAGTTCAACAACCCGACCACGTTCAAAAAGGGAGAGTTTTTCTGCCTTTGCCATCACAAGGTGTGACTACCTGACAGAAAATGACAATGAATCCACATCTTTGCACAGATTTGGCCTTTTAAAGGCATGTGGTCCTAAAATTTTGATCAGCTGAAAAACAGCCTGTTTCAGTTTAATCATTATTTTCAATTAATTGAATGCTCAAAAAATTTTTTGTCTCACTCTTATTTCTTCTTGTTGTATGTTGAAGCTCTACTTGGAACCTTGTTAAGATCCAACAATGTAAAATATGATTTTTTTGCGATTTTTCAAGTGGTCCTAAACTTTGGGGTGGGAGGTCCTGGAGGGGTGTTTGGGTAGGAGCTCTGGAAAGGGTGGGAGGTCCGATAGGTATGTGGGGGTGGGAGATCTGGGAGGGGGGCTCATAATTTTTTTTTGCTATGGGGCCCAGTCATTTCTAGCTACGCCCCTGATTGGTAAGATTGGGCGGGCACTGGAGCGATAGAGCGCCCTGCTGTAGGAGAAGCTGGCGGGAGATGAAAGGAGGAGGGGCCAGCTCCTGGTGGTGTCGGGCACACGGCGCAAGCATGGCGGTGGAGGATCTGACTGAAGCCTAAAGACCAGACATCAAGGTAGACCTGCAGAAGAAGGTGACAGCGCAGTATGTGATGTATACATGTGTGTAATGTATGTAGTGCAGTGTGTGATCATCACATACTGCACTACATACATTACACACATGTATACATCACATGCCCCCTCACAGTAGTTATGCCCTGATATGTGCCCTACTCACAGTAGTTATGCCCTGATATGTGCCCCCTCACAGTAGTTATGCCCAGATATGTGCCCCCTCACAGTAGTTATGCCCAGATATGTGCCCCCTCACAGTAGTTATGCCAGATATGTTCCCTCTTCACAGTAGTAATGCTCACTCGTGCCCGCTCACAGTAGTTATGCCCTGATATGTGCTCTCTTCACAGTAGTTATGCCCTGATATGTTCCCTCCTCACAGTAGTTATACCCTGATATGTGCCCCCTCACAGTAGTTATGCCCAGATATGTGCCCTCTTCACAGTAGTTATGCCCTGATATGTGCCCTCCTCACAGTAGTTATGCCCTGATATGTGCCCCCTCACAGTAGTTATGCCCAGATATGTGCCCCCCCCACAGTAGTTATGCCCAGATTTGTGCCCTCTTCACAGTAGTAATGCTCACACGTGCCCCCTCACAGCGTTTTCATTTCTTTCTGGCAAAGCTACCTGGTTCCGGCCCGCAAAATTTATACCATGTCTAGTGCGGCCCTCAGACGAAAAATGGTTGGGCACCACTGCATTAAATGAAAGGCAAAAATAGGATGTAAACCCAGCCCTAGTGTCAGAATAAGCACCAGAACACAGCGGAGCAGCGTGGCGGAGAGAGGAGGCCGTCATGTACTGACAGAGCGCTACCTGGTCCTGGTGGTCAGGGATGAGGTTTGTGTTTCCCAAGGATCATTTTCTACTGGGAAATACAGGGCACAGTATAATACACTAGAAATCTATAAAATATAAAGATATTAGCCCTTCCCCCGAATAATAATACAGCTAGGTGGTCATTTATTATATAGAAATACGTCTATGTTAGGAGTATTTATGACACAGATTGTTGCACAAAGGTCCTTAGCACCGCAATCTGCATATTTTTCCCGCTCATGCCAGGTTTAAAAAAGGATGGCGTGGGCAGGGAAAGGGATACAGTTATGGCCATCCAGTTATTGGATACCACCGCCATACATTGACCGGATAACACAACTGTACAGTGACCGGATAATACCGCCATATCATGACCGGATAAAAGGGTATAAGAGGGCACAGTACAGGGAATGACTAGGGGCACTGAACAGGGCGTGGTAAGATGGCACAATATGCAGGGTATAAGGGGGCACAGTAAGGGGTGGGGGGCACAGTCACATGACCCTGTGACATTAGAAAGTCCTTATGGTGAATGTGGTTCATACGCCACCATAATGAGAGACAGAGGAGTGAGACAAGGGTGTGATTATGTGGCTAGAGCTAAAAAATTTTACTTTCAGCCAGTACAGGCCCAAAAAATTAGGCAATAGGCATTCATCTTACAGCAAAGAACTTTGGAATCTGTGGCTGGAGGTACATTAGGCGGTCACAGGATAAATATGTAACTGTTGGCCAGTACAGGCCCCAAAAGTTAGGCAATAGGCATTCACCTGACAGCAAAGAACTTTGGATTCTGTGGCTGGAGGTACATTAGGCAGTAACAAGATAAAAATTGAACTGTCGGCCAGCATAGGCCCCAAAAATTAGGCAATAGGTATTCACCTGACAGCAAAGAACTTTGGATTCTGTGGCTGGAGGTACATTAGGTGGTCACAGGATAAATATGTAACTGTCTGCCTGTACAGGCCCCAAAAATTAGGCAATAGGCATTCACCTGACAGCAAACAGCTTTGGATTCTGTGGCTGGAGGTACATTAGGCAGTAACAGGATAAAAATTTAATTATCGGCCAGTATATGCCCCACAAATTAGGAAATAGGCATTCACCTCACCTAACAGCAAAGAACTTTGAATTCTGTTGCTGGAGGTACATTAGGAGGTCAAAGGATAAATATGTAACTGTCGGCAAGTATAGGCCCCAAAAATTAGGCAATAGGCATTCACCTGACAGCAAAGAACTTTGGATTCTGTTGCTGGAGGTGAATTAGGAGGTCACAGGATAAATATGCAACTGTCGGCCAGTACAGGCCCCAAAAATTAGGCAATAGGCATTCTTTGTTCTCTGTGGTGGCGGATATGTGTGGGCTGGCATGAGGAAATTCAATTACACATGGTCATCACAGGTGTTGAATTCCTCCGAGATCCATGCCTCATTCATTTTAAAAAATTTGAGGTAGTCCACACTGTCGTGAGCTAGGCGAGTGCGCTTATCGGTCACGATCCCCCGTGCTGCGCTAAATGTCCTTTCGGACAGGACACTCGATGAGGGGCAAGCCAAGAGTTCCATGGCAAATTGTGCCAGCTCTGGCCAAAGGTCAAGCCTGTACACCCAGTAGTCAAGGGGTTTCTCGCTTCTCATAGCGTCCACATCGGCTGTTAACCCGATGTAGTCGGACACCTGTCAGTCTAGGCGTTTCCTGAGGCTGAATACGGAGGGTGGCTGTCAATGGGTTGGCGGCAAGAATGATCTCATATCTGAAATTACCAACACATCTTCAAATCTCCCTCTTCTTGCAGGCGCGGTAGGATTGTTTCACTGTGGGTGGAAATTCCTATGCCAGTACCTGCAACAGCAGAATGCAGCATCTCTCGCAGCAAGGTCTGGAAATGCTGCACTCTGACAGCCCTCTGTAATGCTGGTAACATGTCTGCCATTTTGTGTTTGTACTGGTGGTCTAAGTACGTTGCCACCCAGTACTGGTCCTTGCCCTTTATGCTTTTTATATGGGGGTCCCTCTTCAAACAATGGAGCATGAAGGCCCCTATTTGCACTAAATTGGAAGTGGTGGAGTGCCCTGGCTCCTGCTCATTGCCCAGGAGAATGTCGTCCTCGGTCTCCTCCCCCCAGCCACGGACAACACCAGGGTTCCCCGAAAAGTTTAAAGCCTGCTCTTCTTGCTCCTCCTCCTCCTTCCCCCAGCCACCATCCTCCTCTGACTCCTCTTCAGACTCCTGCTGACGTGTCTCAGATGGAGTAGCCCCCCTGGGAAATCATTCAGCATTGCGACTTCCTCATCTTCCAGCTCCTGCTCCTCGACGGCTTGATCAATGACACGACGCAATGCACGCTCCAGAAAAAAGGCATAAGGTACGATGTCACTGATGGCGCCCTGGCTGCGACTGACCAGTTTGGTGATCTCATTAAAAGAAGTCTGCATGCATCGCGCATTAGCACCTACTGGCGCGGTGAAAAGAAACCAAGCTCCCCAGAACCTGTCCTGCCGCAGAGTTCGTACAGCTAGTCTTTAACAGCACGTTTCTGCTGGAGCAGCCTATCAAGCATATACAACGTGGAGTTCCAGCACGTCAGGCTGTCACAAATCAGATGTCTGATGGGCAAGTAGTGTTGCCACTGAACGTCAGCAAGGGCGAGCCATGGCCGTGTAAGATCTTCTAAAATGGGCAGAGATTTTCCTGGACTGCCGCAAGACATCCTGGACCCTGGGGTATTTGGCAATGAATCACTGCACGACTAAGTTCAGGACGTGTGCCATGCACGACACCTGTGTCATTTTGCCCTGTTTCAGCTCACTCAGCAGATTGGCACCATTGTCGCACACCACTTTACCAACTGTCAAATTGAGCGAGGGTTAGCCACTGATCGGCCTGTGACTGCAGAGCTGAAAGCAGTGCAGGACCAGTGTGGGTCTTGGCTTCCAGGCACAACAGCCACAGCGCAGCATGGCAACGTCTCACCTGGCACGTCGAATAGGTCCTGGGGAGCTTGGGAGGTGCAGTGGAAGAGGCGGTAGCAGTGGAAAAGGAGGAGTAAGTAGGAGGAACAGAAGAAGAGCAAGGCCTGCATGTAATCCGTGGTGGTAACACCAAATCCACACGGGTGCCACTGGTTGCATGCTTGATGGCCGTCAGAAGGTTCACCCAGTGGGCAGTATAAGTTATGTACCTTCCCTGCCTGTGTTTGCTAGAACACGTGTCTGTGGTCAGATGTATCTTGGCACCAACACTGTGTTCCAGAGATATATTAACTTGCTGCTGAACGTGGCCATATAGTTCAAGGATGCCCTTCTGGGAGAAATATTTCCTTCCGGGGACCGTCCATTGCGGTGTGCCAATGGCCACAAATTTTCTAAAGGCCTCCGAGTCCACCAATTTATATGGCAGTAGTTGGCGGGCTAGCAGTTCCAACAAGCCAGCGGTCAGCCGTTGGGCAAGAGGATTATCCGGCTTCACCATTTTTTTACGCTGGAACATTTGGCCCACGGAAGCCTGCCTTGTGCCAGATGAACGCGACGACAGCATGGTGGAAGGTGGAGTGGAGGACAAATGGGAGGAGAGAGGAGAAGGAGGAGAAGAGGCAGGACGTGGAGCGGAGGGAGTGTGGCTTTGTGGGTTCTGACGGCGTTGCTCCCACTGGGCTCCGTGATGGGAGGCCAGGTGTCATCTTAAGGCGGTCGTCCCTAGGTGAGTATTGGGCTTACCGCGACTTTTGTGATGACAGCACAAGCTGCAGATGGCAACACTATTGTCAGCAGTTGACACGTTAAAAAAAGCCCACACTGCGGAACCATGTTACGGCGTCCTGGGAGCGCAAGAAGGGACCGTGCATGGTGGATGGCTCGCTACAGATACATTTGCAGTCTGATTTTTGCCTCCTGTGCACTGTGAGTTCTGCCTGCTTCTCCTTCTCCTCCATATTTGCTGCTCCGTCTCTCCCTCTGAACTCCCCTACTATTCCTCTCTTGTGGGCACCCCCGTGATGTCCATCGACACGTCATCATCGTCACCTTCACCACCACTGACATTAGAGATCTTGGAGTAGGCAACAACAGCGAGGACCACCCTCCTTGGGCTGATCTGGGTACTGTCGTCAGACCGCTGGGTGGCGGCCGTTGCTACCTCCTCTTCCGATGCCAAGAATGGCTATGCATTGTTAAGGTCTGGGAATGGATGGGGAAATAATTCCTCTGACTCGAGTGGAGGGGCTATGGTGGTGATGGTGGTGTCTTTGGGGGTGCACACAGCAGAGAGTGAGGAGGGTGCAGATAGAGAGGATGAGGAGGGTGCAGAAGCGGAAGGCTGAGTGAGCCACTCAACCAACTCTGGTGCGTCCTTTGACATAATCACACACACCTTCTCCAACTTCCCACTTAGGCTCCGGCATGGTGCACCTGCCTGACCCCTTCCACCCCTGCGGAATGGGCTGCCTCCTCCTCTGCTTGTCATTTTCAAAATGACCCTGTGCCAAAGTCCCTAGAAAAGAGCAGTATTTGTGGAAGCTGATATATGGCAGGCCTCAATCAGTTGTTATTTGAAGCTGGTATATCACCCTCAATCAGTAATTTTGTGGACGCAGGTACAAACCGGATTCCAAAAAAGTTGGGACACTATACAAATCATCAATAAAAACTGAATGCAATGATGTGGAGGTGCCAACTTTTAATATTTTATTCAGAATAGAACATAAATCACGGAACAAAAGTTTAAACTGAGAAAATGTACCATTTTAAGGGAAAAATATGTTGAATCAGAATTTCATGGTGTCAACAAATCCCCAAAAAGTTGGGACAAGGCCATTTTCACCACTGTGTGGCATCTCCCCTTCTTCTTACAACACTCAACAGACGTCTGGGGACCGAGGACACCAGTTTCTCAAGTTTAGAAATAGGAATGCTCTCCCATTCTTGTCTAATACAAGCCTCTAACTGTTTAATCGTCTTGGGCCTTCTTTGTTTCACCTTCCTCTTTATGATGCGCCAAATGTTCTCTATAGGTGAAAGATCTGGACTGCAGACTGGCCATTTCAGTACCCGGATCCTTCTCCTACGCAGCCATGATGTTGTGATTGATGCAGAATGTGGTCTGGCATTATCTTGTTGAAAAATGCAGGGTCTTCCCTGAAAGAGATGACGTCTGGATGGGAGCATATGTTGTTCTAGAACCTGAATATATTTTTCTGCATTGATGGTGCCTTTCCAGACATGCAAGCTGCCCATGCCACACGCACTCATGCAACCCCATACCATCAGAGATGCAGGCTTCTGAACTGAGCGTTGATAACAACTTGGGTTGTCCTTGTCCTCTTTGGTCCGGATGACATGGCGTCCCAGATTTCCAAAAAGAACTTCGAATCGTGACTCGTCTGACCACAGAACAGTCTTCCATTTTGCCACACTCCATTTTAAATGATCCCTGGCCCAGTGAAAACGCCTGAGCTTGTGGATCTTGCTTAGAAATGGCTTCTTCTTTGCACTGTAGAGTTTCAGCTGGCAACGGCGGATGGCACAGTGGATTGTGTTCACTGACAATGGTTTCTGGAAGTATTCCTGAGCCCATTCTGTGATTTCCTTTACAGTAGCATTCCTGTTTGTGGTGCAGTGTCGTTTAAGGGCCCGGAGATCACAGGCATCCAGTATGGTTTTACGGCCTTGACCCTTACGCACAGAGATTGTTCCAGATTCTCTGAATCTTCGGATGATGTTATGCACAGTTGATGATGATAGATGCAAAGTCTTTGCAATTTTCCGCTGGGTAACACCTTTCTGATATTGCTCCACTATCTTTCTGCGCAACATTGTGGGAATTGGTGATCCTCTACCCATCTTGGCTTCTGAGAGACACTGCCACTCTGAGAAGCTCTTTTTATACCCAATCATGTTGCCAATTGACCTAATTAGTGTTAATTGGTCTTCCAGCTCTTCGTTATGCTCAAATTTACTTTTTCCAGCCTCTTATTGCTACTCCAACTTTTTGGGGTTTTGTTGACACCTTGAAAATTGGAATCAACGTATTTTTCCTTTAAAATGATACATTTACTCGGATTAAACGTTCTATTACAAATAAAATATTGACATTTGCCATCTCCACATCATTGCATTCAGTTTTTATTCACAATTTGTTTAGTGTCCCAACTTTTTTGGAATCCGGTTTGTATATGGAAAACCTCTATCACTGTTACAGGACACCAGGGCTGCGCTGCTCCTCCTCTGTGCCGCCTGTGTCCTGCAAGGAGAGTGGAGCGAGGACGCGCACCGCGAGGTTGCCTGTGATTAAGGTCCATTACTTGGTGCATCTTCCTTGTGAATTTTCCTGGTATTGGTATTTAACTCTCGTCTCGTTTTCCCGTTTTGATCTTCGCCTGCTCCTTGGTCGTGTTGCATCTCTTTGTATTGACTCCTGGTTTGTATATTTGACTCGTCTTCGCCTGCTCCTTGGTCGTGTTGCATCTCCTGGTATTGACTCTTGGTTCGTATATTTGACTCGTCTTCGCCTGCTCCCTGAGCGTGTTGCTTTTCCTGGTTTTGACCCCTAGCTTGTTTGGTTTAGCCTCTGCAACCCACCTTGAACCACTGTATTCCCTGATTAGACCTTTCTAGGCTACTACTGGTTGTTTGTTGCGTCTTGTGTGTCTTTCCCACACTTACTCAGGTCAGGGACCGCCGCCCAGTTGTGCTCCGTAACCTAGGATGGGTAAGTGCAAGTAAGCAGGGACAGGGGTGTGGGTGTAGTTAGTCGTGCACCTTTCCCCACCCCTTTTGTGTGACAGAATCACAGGCCCACCTTACTTTCCTATGGATCCGTTGCAGAGTCCAAGGAATCATGTCCAGAACCAGGCTCCGATTTTTCAGGAAATAGGGGAAAGGCTACAGGCGCAAGAGGTTACCCGGAACCTTCCTGTTCTCCCTTCGACCGGTCAGGCAGAACCCCATGTTAAACTTCCAGATTGATTCTCAGGGGATCGCAAGTGTTTTTTAGCTTTTAAGGAGAGCTGCAAATTGTATTTCCATCTTCGCCCCCATTCTTCTGGTTCTGAACCACAAAGAGTGGGCATTGTCATTTCCTTGTTACAAGGTGACCCCCAGGATTGGGCATTTTCTTTACCCCCTGACTCTCAGTGTCTTAGTTCTGTTTTTTTATGATGAGCCAGACAGAGCAAATGTAGCCGAAAGTCAGCTAAAATCTCTTTTGCAAGGCGACCAACTAGAAGAAGATTACTGTACTCAGCTTAGAAAGTGGTGCGTCCCCTCTGGTTGGAATGAACCTGCTCTCAAAAGCCAGTTCAGGTCTGGTCTATCCGAAACCTTAAAAGACATGTTAGTATGTTATCCTTCTCCTGTGACATTAGAAGAAACCATGACTCTTGCAGTGAGACTGGACAGACGCATTAGGGAGAGACACAGGTTATGTGAAAAGCCCGAGGCGTGTCCTGCGAGGGTCAAGTCCGAGTCATCTACTGACAAACCTATGCAGCTATGACCAGAAGAGACCAACGTCGACGCGGCGGCACATGTTTTTACTGTGGCGACTCTGATCATTGGATCCGGCAGTGTCCTAAGGTCCCTCCATCCAGCAGATCAATCAAGTCAGAGGGAACTCAAGACAAGGTACTTCCTGGGGTTTGTAAGAAAAAAATTATTGGTACCTGTGACTATTTCTTTAGGTTTAAACAGGGGTTCAGGTAGTGCTTTTATCGATTCTGGCTCGGCCGCTAACTTTATTGATATCAAGTTTGCTCTTCAGGTGGGGATACCTTTTTTAAACCTTCCTAATCCCGTTTACATGGCAGCCATTGACTCCACCCCTTTGTTACGAGGAACGGTTAAGTTTTGTACTCCCGAGATTACTTTGACCGTAGGGGTGTGTCATACAGAAAACTGTTTTCTTTTAATCTTGGAAAATTCACCCGTTGAAGTGGTGTTAGTTATGCCCTGGCTCCAATTGCATAACCGGGGTCCTCAATGTAATTCTTGTTTGCCTATTGTGCAGGCGGTAGTCTCTGCTGAATCGAAGACTGTACCTTCATATATCGAGGAATATACCGATGTGTTCTCCTCATCCGACCTAGAAAGTCTGCCGCTCATAGATCTTATGACTGCGCTATTGATTTATTGGCAGGGTCTAGGTTTCCTAAAGGTCCTATATACACTGCTCAAAAAAATTAAGGGAACACTTAAACAACACAATGTAACTCCAAGTCAATCACACTCTCTGTGAAATCAAACTGTCCACTGAGGAAGCAACACTAAGTGACAATCAATTTCACATGCTGTTGTGCAAATGGGATAGACAACAGGTGGAAATTATAGGCAATTAGCAAGACACCCCCAATAAAGGAGTGGTTCTGCAGGTGGTGACAACAGACCATTTCTCAGTTCCTATGCTTCCTGGCTGATGTTTTGGTCTCTTTTGAATGCTGGCGGTGCTTTCACTCTAGTAGTAGCATGAGACGGAGTCTACAACCCACACAAGTGGTTCAGGTAGTGCAGCTTATCCAGGATGGCACATCAATGCGAGCTGTGGCAAGAAGGTTTGCTGTGTCTGTCAGCGTAGTGTCCAGAGCATGGAGGCGCTACCAGGAGACAGGCCAGTACATCAGGAGACGTGGAGGAGGCCGTAGGAGGGCAACAACCCAGCAGCAGGACCGCTACCTCCGCCTTTGTGCAAGGAGGAACAGGAGGAGCACTGCCAGAGCCCTGCAAAATGACCTCCAGCAGGCCACAAATGTGCATGTGTCTGCTCAAACAGTCAGAAACAGACTCCATGAGGGTGATATGAGGGCCCGACGTCCACAGGTGGGGGTTGTGCTTACAGCCCAACACCGTGCAGGACGTTTGGCATTTGCCAGAGAACACCAAGATTGGCAAATTCGCCACTGGCGCCCTGTGCTCTTCACAGATGAAAGCAGGTTCACACTGAGCACATGTGACAGACGTGACAGTCTGGAGACGCCGTGGAGAACGTTCTGCTGCCTGCAACATCCTCCAGCATGACCGGTTTGGCATTGGGTCAGTAATGGTGTGGGGTGGCATTTCTTTGGAGGGCCGCACAGCCCTCCATGTGCTCGCCAGAAGTAGCCTGACTGCCATTAGGTACCGAGATGAGATCCTCAGACCGCTTGTGAGACCATATGCTGGGGCGGTTAGCCCTGGGTTCCTCCTAATGCAAGACAATGCTAGACCTCATGTGGCTGGAGTGTGTCAGCAGTTCCTGCAAGACGAAGGCATTGATGCTATGCACTGGCCCGCCCGTTCCCCAGACCTGAATCCAATTGAGCACATCTGGGACATCATGTCTCGCTCTATCCACCAACGTCACGTTGCACCACAGACTGTCCAGGAGTTGGCAGATGCTTTAGTCCAGGTCTGGGAGGAGATCCCTCAGGAGACCGCCCGCCACCTCATCAGGAGCATGCACAGGCGTTGTAGGGAGGTCATACAGGCACGTGGAGGCCACACACACTACTGAGCCTCATTTTGACTTGTTTTAAGGACATTACATCAAAGTTGGATCAGCCTGTAGTGTGTTTTTCCACTTTAATTTTGAGTGTGACTCCAAATCCAGACCTCCATGGGTTGAAAAATTTGATTTCCATTTTTTTATTTTTGTGTGATTTTGTTGTCAGCACATTCAACTATGTAAAGAACAAAGTATTTCAGAAGAATATTTAATTAATTCAGATCTAGGATGTGTTATTTTTGTGTTCTCTTTATTTTTTTGAGCAGTGTATATTTTTTCTGCTCCTGAGCGTAATTCCATGAGGGAATATATTAAAGAAAGTCTTGTTAAAGGGCACATTAGACCCTCTGTGTCCCCCTTGGGGGGGGTTCTTTTTTGTCAAAAAGAAAGACGGAGGACTCAGACCCTGTATTGACTATCGGAATTGAACAAAATTATCATTAAAAATCTATATTCTCTTCCATTGATTCCCGATCTGTTCAATCAGGTTCTAGGAGCATCATGGTTTTCCAACTCAATCTTAGAGGACCTTATAATTTAATTCGAATTAAAGAAGTTGATGAATGGAAAACTGCTTTTAACACTCCTGAGGGACATTTTGAATATTTGGTCATGCCTTTTGGGCTCAGTAACGCTCCTGCTGTGTTTCAAAATTTCATGAATGATATTTTCAGAGAATTTATGGGCAAATTTATGATAGTATATCTTGATGATATTTGGATTTTTTTTCACATTGGGAGTCTCACGTTATACAGATCAAACTAGTACTTGATATTTTAAGAAAAAATCAATTATCTGTCAAGCTAGAGAAATGTATTTTATACAATAAATTTTGTATCTAGGTTATATCCTCACTCCACACTCATTTAAAATGGATCCGGGTAAGGTACAGGCCTTTCAAGACTGAGTGAGACCATCCTGCCTTAAAGCCTTACAGCGCTTTTTAGGGTTCTCCAATTTTTACCGCAAATTTATAAAAAAAAATTCGGTAATTGCTAAACCTTTGACTGATCTTACCAAGAAGGGGCGGATCTTGTTTACTGGCTTTTGAAGGCTATTGAAGCTTTCGAAACCCTAAAAAAATATTTTAGGAACTGCCCAGTCTTGATTCAGCCGGATCAAGAAAGACAATTTATCTTTTCTTTCTCTCATTGGTGATATTAATGAAGCAAATTAAAAAAAAAGAAAAAAAAAGAAAGACAATTTATAGTGGATGTGGATGCTTCTAAAGACGGGGTGGGGGCAGTACTTTCTCAGGGATCCTATAACCTCACTAACCTAAGACCCTGTGCTTTCTTTTCACAAAAATTCTCTTCTACCGATAGGAATTACAATATTGGTAATCGTGAATTGTTGGCCATTAAGTGGACATTTGAGGAGTGTAGGCATTTTTTAGAGGGGGCCAAACATTGCATCACTGTTCTTACTGACCATAAGAATTTATTATTTCTGGAATCCGCGAAACATCTGAATCCTCGCCAAGCCAGATGGGCATTATGCTTCACGCGTTTTAACTTCTCTATCACTTTCAGGCCAGGAAGTAAGAATGTGAAGGCTGATGCTTTGTCTCGAAGCTTTTGTGCATCTCAAATAAACGGCCGCTGGGCCGCTCGTCTTTAAAAAAAAAATATATTTTTTTTAATTCTTCAGGGCCGCACCGCCGATCACCACAAGCGGCGCGGCCCTGGATGTAATTGCGGCTGTGCTGTGTGCTGTGGGGCAGGGGAGGGAGAGGCGTGTCCCTCCCCTGTTCTTCTGATAGGCCGCAGGCACTAATGCCTGCAGCATATCAGAGGCCGGCTCAGGAAGCGCGATGACGTCATTATCATTGCGACGCCTGAGCCGGTCAGCACACAGCAGGGACACAGGCTGGAAGAGACTTGCATCGCTGCTGATGGAGGTAAGTATTAGTGTTTTTTTTTTTTCTTCTTTGCGGGGGGCTGGCACTATGGGGGGGGGATCTGGCACTATGGGGGGGCTTGCACTATAGGGGGAGCTGGCACTATAGGGGGAGCTGGCACTATAGGGGGGGCTGGCACTATGGGGGGATCTGGCACTATGGGGGGGGATCTGGCACTATAGGGGTGCTGGCACTATGGGGGGGGGATCTGGCACTATGGTGGGGGGATCTGGCACTATGATGGGGGGATCTGGCACTATGGGGGGATATGGCACTATGGGGAAGCTAACACTATGGGGGGAACTATAGGGGGAGCTGGCACTATAGGGGGAGCTGGCACTATATGTTTCAATGGTATTTATTAGGTTTTTACAACAATAAGGTGTACAGAATAATGCACTTAAAACAAAGGACTTGGAGTCGAATTATTTGGACATTCCAAACAAGTAAAATAAAGAACAAAAAGACATACATAAAATTATAGGGGGGGCTGGCACTATGGGGGAGCTGGCACTATATGGGGGAGCTGGCACTATAAGGGGGATGGCACTATGGGGGGGGCTGGCACTGGGGGAGGGAGCTGGCACTATGGGGGGGAGCTGGCACTATGGGGGGGCTGACACTATGGGGGGGCTAGCATTATGAGGGGAGCTGGCACTATTGGAGAAGCTGGCACTATGGGGGCATTTCTTACTGGCACATTATGGGGGGGCACCATGGGGGAGAGGAGCACTATGGGAGTATCTGGGGGCTCGAAAGGGGCTTTTTTTTATTATTGGCACATTCTGGGGGGCACTATAGGGGAGAGCAGCACTATGGGGCATCTGGTGTTACTATAGGGGCATTATTTGGGGGCACTATGGGGAAGTGGGAGCTCTAAAGGGGCCTTTTGTATTGGAACATTTGGTGGCACTAAGGGGGCATTTTTTACTGGCACATTATGGGAGGCACTATAGGGGAGAGCGGCACTATGGGGCATTATTTGGGGGCACTATGGGGGAGTGGAGCACTATTGGGGTATATGGTGGCACTAAGAAGGGGCATTTTTTTACTGGCACATTGTGGGGGAGAGGAGCACTATAGGGGCATCTGCTGGGGGCACTAAAGGGCATTTTTTTACTGGCATATTATGGGGGGCACTATGGGGAAGGGAGAGAGGAGCAGTATGAGGGCATTTACTAGGGCACTATATAGGGGTATTTTATACTGGCATACATTATGGGGACATTAGCTCAACTGCGGGCACTAAGCTGGGGTATTTCATGTACTGTCATTATATAGGGAAAATTAGTACTACTAGGGGGTATTATGGGGAGCTTTACTACTACTGGGGGGCTATGAGGAACATGATTACTAGGGCACTATAGGGGCATTATTACTACTAAGTGTGCTCTGGCAGAGAATTATTTCTATTGGTGGGATTTTGAGGAGCACTGTTACTTTGGGGGCACCCTGGCATAGTATCAGCTTAGCACAATTATTTTTGGGGGAAATTATCTTTATACTATTAGTGTCTGGGCGCAGTTATTTTTTAGAGCACTGTGTGCAAATAATTTTTTAAGGGGGCACTATCTGTGTGGTAGTAGTATTCCCAGGGGTACTGTTTCTGCAGTATAGTATTGGGGGCATAGCGGGTACAGTATTGGGGGCACTATCTGTGTGGTAGTAGTATTTCCAGGGGGACTGTTTCTGCAGTATAGTATTGGGGGTGGCAGGAAACTAATGTCTGTTTCTCAATCTCTGCAGAGACGGGAGATGGCAGAAAAATCATCATGGCGGTCTGGTCTGACTGGAGAAGATGAGGAAAGAGAACGTCTACATCAAAGGTGACATCACTGGATGTAAGAGGTATGTGGCGCTATGTAGGAGAGAAGATGCTCCGGCTCCTCTTACTGCCATTTGCAGAAGGAGGATTCAGAGCTGGGTGAGGACGGCGAAAGGGGGCAGCAGGCCACGGGCGGGTGGCAGATGGTGGGGGGGAACCACAAGCCTTGAGCAGGATTAGGGGAGGGAGGAGAGCGGAGGAGCTTCCTGGCTGTAGCTTGTATAAGCAGGCAGTGCAGCCAGGACAGGCCTCCCCTCTCCGTATGATGTGTAGAGATAGGCCTCAACAATAGAATGTCAGCTGTACAGTGTGTGTTGGGAGTGGCCTATTGTATGTAGGAGGGGCTTTTAATAATGGGCGGGGCTAAAAATGGGCCACTTGACTGGATTTGCCCCCCAGGACTAAGGCTGCCAGCCCTCCCCTGGGTTCAATCAAACCTGGAAAAAGCTCAGGAGAGACAGAACATTAAGGCAAATAGGAAGCGTTCCAAAGGGGTGGATTTTAAGGTTGGGGAGAAACTTTGGTTGTTTACAAAACATTTGTCGTTAAAAGTGTCTTCTAGGAAGTTTGCGCCACGATTTGTTGGACCATATGAAATTCTCAACATTATTAATCCTGTATCTTTTAGGTTGAAGCTGCCTGACTCGTTTCGTATCCACAACGTATTTCACAAATTATCGCTGAAGAAATATATTCCACCCATAGTTTTGTCACAGGCAGTCCCTTCCCCGATTCTGGTTGACGGTCAAAATGAGTTTATCATATCCAAAATCATCGATGTCAGGAGAGTTCTAAACTCATTTAAATACCTTTGTCATTGGATAGGTTATGGACCCGAGGAGAGATCCTGGGTGCCGGTGAATAGGATTCATGCTACTTGGTTGAATAAAAAATTTAATCTTGCTCATTCGGAGAGACCTTCTCCAGCGACTTTGGGTCCAGTGGCCCCTCATAGAAGGGGGAGTACTGTTACAGGACGCCGGGGCTGCGCTTCTCCTCCTCTGTGCCGCGGGCGTCCTGCAAGGAGAGTGGAGTTAGGATGCACGCGAGGAGCAGGGAGGACCCGGCTGCGCAAGCCTCCCATAGTGACTGTGATAAGTCTGAGCGCCAAGCTGGTCACTCGGCGCTCAGCTGTATGCAGGAGAGCGAGTCATGCGACGCTGGCCACGTCACATGACTCCTTCCCTTAACTATTTAAACAGGCAGCCTGCTGGACACAGGTTGCCTGTGATTAAGGTCCATTACTTGGTGTATCTTTCTTGTGAATTTCCCTGGTATTGGTATTTGACTCTCGGCTGGTTTTCCCGTTTTGATCTTTTGACTCCTGGTTCGTATATTTGACTCGTCTTCGCCTGCTCCTTGGTCGTGTTGCATCTCCTGGTATTGAATCCTAGTTCGTATATTTAACTCGTCTTCGCCTGCTCCCTGATCGCGTTGCTTCTTCTGGTTTTGACCCCTAGCTTGTTTGGTTTCGCCTCCGCAACCCACCTTGTACCACTGTATTCCCTGATTAGACCTTGCTAGGCTACTACTGGTTGTTTGTGCGTCTTGTGTGTATTTTCCACACTTACTAAGCTCAGTGCAAGTAGGCAGGGACAGAGGTGTGTGTGACAATCACTATTTTGTGGAAGCTGATATATGGCAGGCCTCAATCAGTTGTTAGTTAAAGCTGGTATATCAAAACCCGCAATCTGTATTTTGTGGATTAAGGTTTATGGAAAACCTCTATCACTATTTTGTGGAAGCTGATACTGTATATGGAAGGCCTCAATCAGTTGTTAGTTGACGCTGGTATTTCACCCTCAAGCAGTATTTATGTGGACGCATGTATATGGAAAACCTCTATCACTATTTTGTGGAAGCTGATATATGGCAGGCCTCAATCAGTTGTTAGTTGAAGCTGGTATATCACCCTCAAGCAGTAATTTTGTGGACGCAGGTACATGGAAAACCTCTATCACTATTTTGTAGAACCTGATATATGGCAGGCCTCAATCAGTTGTTAGTTGAAGCTGGTATATCACCCTCAAGCAGTAATTTTGTGGATGCAGGTATATGGAAAACCTCTATCACTATTTTGTAGAAGCTGATATATGGCAGGCCTCAATCAGTTGTTAGTTGAAGCAGGTATATCAAAACCCGCAATCTGTATTTTGTGGAAAACCTTTATCACTATTTTGTGGAAGCTGATATATGGAAGGCCTCAATCAGTTGTTAGTTGAAGTTGGTATATCACCCTCAAGCAGTAATTTTGTGGAAGCAGGTATATGGAAAACGTCAATCACTATTTTGTGGAAGCTGATAGATCGGAGCCCTCAATCAGTATTTTCTGGAAGCATACAAATGCACTATAATTTACTTTCTATGTTAGAAAGTATATTATAAGTATATCACACCCCCCTGTGTATCACACCTATCGATAGCACAATATTACCAGTCCTTAAAAGGACTTTTGTGGCTCTATTAGCTAGCGTTTGGTGTCCCTAAGTTCCTAACAGCCTGTCTCTGCTCCAAAATGCAACCTCTCCCTACACTGGCAAAACACATCATGTAAAATGGCTGCCAGATCGGGTTCTGTTATAAGGTTGGGGGTGTGTCCAAGTGCTGAAACATCTTAATTGGTTGTCCTGTCCCACCTGATGGATGTGTCATGGGTCAAAGTTTGGTGCAATGCAAAAGAATATGGCGCGCGCGGACATCGCCATATGTTCGCATGTTCGGCAGATCGCCGGGCGAACCGCAAGCCATCACTAATGGTGTGATGTTATTTACATAGGACTGTATTTTGGAGATGGCAGGAGAGATGGTGTGATATTATTTACATGGGACTGTATGGTGGAGGAGGAATATAACTATTATATATATATATATATATACAGTACAGACCAAAAGTTTGGACACACCTTCTCATTCAAAGAGTTTTCTTTATTTTCATGACTATGAAAATTGGAGATTCACACTGAAGGCATCAAAACTATGAATTAACACATGTGGAATTATATACATAACAAACAAGTGTGAAACAACTGAAAATATGTCATATTCTAGGTTCTTCAAAGTAGCCACCTTTTGCTTTGATTACTGCTTTGCACACTCTTGGCATTCTCTTATCTCTTATCTGCCGACACATTCTATGTTTCTTGATGAGCTTCAAGAGGTAGTCCCCTGAAATGGTTTTTACTTCACAGGTGTGCCCTGTCAGGTTTAATAAGTGGGATTTCTTGCCTTATAAATGGGGTTGGGACCATCAGTTGCGTTGAGGAGAAGTCAGGTGGATACACAGCTGATAGACCTACTGAATAGACTGTTAGAATTTCTATTATGGCAAGAAAAAAGCAGCTAAGTAAAGAAAAACGAGTGGCCATCATTACTTTAAGAAATGAAGGTCAGTCAGTCAGCCGAAAAATTGGGAAAACTTTGAAAGTAAGTGCTATTTGACCATGAAAATATTGATTACC
The DNA here is from genome assembly GCF_905171765.1 of Bufo bufo. Taxonomy (NCBI): domain Eukaryota; kingdom Metazoa; phylum Chordata; class Amphibia; order Anura; family Bufonidae; genus Bufo; species Bufo bufo. Next base: position 233,568,615 of record NC_053392.1, on the reverse strand, counting down.
TATCCTGAGGATAGGCCATCAATATGAAAAGCCCAGAGAGCCCTTTTAAATTGATAGTGAGTTTTTATATACATACTTTATTAAGAAAACAAGCACTGGATATCCCTTAACCCCTTAACGACCTGTGATGTACATGTATGGCGCAACCTGATGTGACAACGCCCAGCGCCAAACATGTACTGCGCACTAATCGCGCCCACCCAATCTGCAGCAAGGGTCCGGCAGCCACTGATATCTGAACCCCTGCTGTATTCGCAGGCATCAGCGCATTAACCCTTAATGTGCCACGGTCAGCACTGACCACGGCACGTGCGGTGTCCTTGCGGGGATCTGAGCAGCCATCAGGTCCCCGTGCTGCTGTGACTGGGACCCAATTGCAGGGAAGGCAGCCCGATGCCTTCCTTAGGCATTGTGGCTACCTTCCGTGACAGCCTGTGAGATCCAGCCCCCTGGATCTCACAGGCAAGCAGGCTGAAGTGTATTACATTCAGTAATACACTTACATCCAATGCTTTACAATACAGAAGTATTGTAAAGCATTGTAAAGGGGATCAGACCCCAAAAAGTTTGTCGCAGAGTGGGACAAAAAATAAAGTGAAAAAAGAAGTAAAAAGAATAAACTTTTGCAAAAAAATTAAAAGTTTCAAGTGTAAAAAAAAAAGCATCCTTTTCCCAAAATAAAGTAAAAAATAATTGTAAAAAATAGGAAAAAAAAGAAAAGTAGACATATTAGGTATCGCCGCGTCCGTATCGACCGGCTCTAAAAAAAATCACATGACCTAACCCCTCAGGTGAACACCATAAAAAAATTAAATAAAAACTGTCACCTTATATCACTAAAAGTGCAACACCAAGCGATCAAAAAGGCGTATGCCACCCAAAATCATACCATTCTAACCGTCACCTCATCCCACAAAAAATGAGCTCCTACTTAAGACAATCACCCAAAAAAAAAAAAAAAAAAACTATAGCTCTCAGACTATGGAGACACTAAAACATTTTTTTTTTTTTTTGTTTCAAAAATGCTTTTATTGTGGAAAACTTAAATAAATAACAAAGTATACATATTAGGTATTGCCGCGTCCATAAGAACCTCCTGTATAAAAATTTAACATGAACTAACCCCTCAGGTGAACAGTGTAAAAAAAATAAAATAACAATGGTTTAAAAAAAGCTATTTTTTGTCACCTTACATCACAAATAGTGTAAATACCAAGCATACAAAAAGTCATATACACCCCAAAATCGTACCAATGAAGCAGTCATCTCGTCCTGCAAAAAATGAGACCCTACCTAATCAGTAATCAGTATTTTGTGGAAGCAGGTATATTGCAGGCCTCAATCAATATTTTGTGGAAGCAGGTATATCAAACCCCTTAATCAGTATTTTGTGGAAGCAGGTATCTCGCAGACCTTTAATCAATATTTTGTGGAAGCAGGTATATAATTTTCTTTAATCAGTATTTTGTGGAAGCAGGTATCTCGCAAGTCTCAATCGGTATTTTGTGGAAGCAGGTATATCAATTCCCTTAATCAGTATTTTGTGGAAGCAGGTATATTGCAGGCCTCAATCAGTATTTTGTGGAAGCAGAAGTATATCAATCCTGTCACAGTCTTTACCTTTGGCTGTGACCTTCTGTCTATGCTCTCGCTGCAGTTCCGTTCCTGTGTGTTTGTGGTTCTTTATGGGTTAACTCCCCTTTGTGTCTATTAGGAGTTAATCCTCTCTGTCTGCTCCATGGGTGTGGCCTCTCTGCTGCACCCATGGAACCTGTATATAAGGCTGAGGTTTCCTCAGTTCTGTGTCAGCTCTCCTGGTGTGTGTTGTCTTGTCCTGCTCCTGGTTTGTACTCTCTCTCCCATGCTGCTGACCCATGGGATCCGTGTCTTTCTGTGCTCTGTGGGTTTCCCTACTTGTTCATTGACGTCCTCTCTCCCGTCCTCTTTCCTGTCTTTCTGTTATCTGTTCTGCCAGTTATGTTTTAGTTAGTTTGTGTGTATTCATATGTCTGTGTTCAGCAAGCCTTTGCTGCACCTTTCTTTGCAGCAGAGTGGCATGCGCAAGGCCATGCAGTTTACTACTGGTGGAGCAAGTCCTTCTCTGCTCATTGCCACTCCTGCTCCCTTGCATGAACTCCTGCTTGTATTTTTAGTTACCTTGTGTGTATTCATATGTCTCTGTTCAGCAAGCCCTTGCTGCAGCGCGCCTAGCTGCAGAGTGCTATGCGCAAGGCCACTCAGTATACTACTGGTGGAGCTAGTCCTTCTCTGCTCATTGTCACTCCTGTTTCCTTGCTATGTATTCCTGCTTATGTTTTAGTTGCCCTGTTTTGTATTTGCCTGTCTGTTATGTTTGCCTATGTGCCGTCGGTACCTTCTGGTACCTGTTGTCCATTCGTTCCTGCTGTCACTGTCTAGTTCACACTCCAGAGTGGACCCTGGCAACTTCCTGCGGCAAAGCCTAGCCCTACCTTTTGGGGCCCTAGTGAATACCAGGAGTTGCTTAGTCACGCCCCTCTGGAGTATTACTAGACAGTGGTGCAGTGGGGGTTTTCTCCCACTGTGCTGACGGTACATAGAGCTCATGTTTTGTCTGTGCTGCATTCCCTGTTTTTTGTTTGTGCAATAAACTCTTGTATGTCTGTACCTGATTTCCGTTTGTTTATTGCTTGACGACGCGGTGGTCTCTCCTGGGACCTCCAACTCGTGACAAATCCCCTTAATCAGTATTTTGTGGAAACAGGTATATCGGAGGCCTCAATCAATATTTTGTGGAAGTAGGTATATCAATCCCTTTAATCAGTATTTTGTGAAAGCAGGTATATCGCAGACCTCAATCAATATTTGGTGGAATCAGGTATATCAAACCCCTTAACCAGTATTTTGTGGAAGCAGGTATCTCGCATACCTTTAATTCATATTTTGTGGAAGCAGGTATATCAATCCTTTTAATCAGTATTTTGTGGAAGCAGGTATATTGCAGGCCTCAATCAATATTTTGTGGAAGCAGGTATCTCGGAAACCTCAATCAATATTTGTTGAAAGTAGGTATATCAATCCCCTCAATCAGTATTTTGTGGAAGCAGGTATCTCGCAGACCTCAATCAATATTTGATGGAAGCAGGTATATCAATCCCCTTAATCAGTATTTTGTGGAAGCAGGTATCTCGCAGTCCTCAATTAATATTTGGTTGAAGCAGGTATATCAATCCCTTTAATCAGTATTTTGTGGAAGTAGGTATATTGCAGCCCTCAATCAGTATTTTGTGGAAGCAGGTATATCAATCCCCTTAATCAGTATTTTGTGGAAGCAGGTGTATCGCAGACCTCAATCAATAATTGGTGGAAGCAGGAATATCAATCCTTTTAAACAGTATTTTGTGGAAGCAGGTATCTCACAGACCTGTATTAATATTTTGTGGAAGCAGGTATATCAATCCCCTTAATCAGTATTTTGTGGAAGCAGGTATATCGCAAGTCTCAATCAGTATTTTGTGGAAGCAGGTATGTTGCAAGCCTTAATCAATATTTGGTGGAAGCAGGTATATCAAACCCCTTAATAAGTATTTTGTGGAAGCAGGTATCTCGCAGGCCTCAATCAATATTTGGTGGAAGCAGGTATATCAATCCCCTTAATCAGTATTTTGTGGAAGCAGTTATATCGCAAGTCTCAATCAGTATTTGGTGGAAACAGGTATATCAAACCCCTTAATCACTGTTTTGTGGAAGCAGGTATATCTCAGGCCTCAATCAATATTTTGTGGAAGCAGGCATATCAATTCCCTTAATCAATATTTTGTGGAAGCAGGTATCTCACAGGCCTCAATCAATATTTTGTGGAAGTAGGTATTTCAATCCCCTTAATCAGTATTTTGTGGAAGCAGGTATATCGCAGGCCTCAATCAATATTTGGTGGAAACGGGTATATCAAACCGCTTAATCAGTATTTTGTGGAAGCAGGTATCTTGCAGTCCTCAATCAATGTTTGGTTGAAGCAGGTATATCAATTCCTTTAATCAGTATTTTGTGGAAGCAGGTATATTGCAGACCTCAATGAATATTTGGTGAAAGCAGGCATATCAATCCCCTAAATCAGTATTTGTGGAAGCAGGTATATCGCAGGCCTCAATCAATATTTGTTTGAAGATGGTATATCAAACCCCTTAATCAGTATTTTGTGGAAGCAGGTATATCACAGGCCTCAATCAATATTTGATGGAAGCAGGTATATCAAACCCCTTAATCAGTATTTTGTGAAAGCAGGTATCTCGCACCCTCAATTATGGGTTTTTTGCCACAACAGTTATATCACACCACCCTGTTTATTTGGGGCAACAGGTATATCGCAGCTCTCCATTAGTATTTTGTGGAAGAAGGTATGTCACACCCCTCCATCTGTTTTTTTTGAGGCAACAGGTATATCACACCCATTGCAAATAGTTGTTCCAATAGCGCTTGTCCCTCTATATAGCTGCGGTATAGCAGTAGAACCGCACACAACTGCTGCACAATACAAATGCACTATTTACTTTCTATGTTAGAATGTATATTATAGGTATATCACACCCCTCAGTATATCACACCTATCGATAGCACACTTATACCAATCTTTAAAAGGTCTTTTGTGGCCCTATTAGCTAGGGTTTGGGGTCCCTAACAGCCTGTCCCTGCTCCACAAAGCATCCTCTCCCTACACTGGCAAAACACAGAATGTAAAATGGCTGCCAGATTGGGTTCTGTGATAGGGTGGGGGTGTGTACATGTGCTGAAACATCTCAATTGGCTGTCCTGTCCCACCTGATGGATGTGTCATGGGTCAAAGTTTGGCGCAATGCAAAGAATATGGCGCCGGCGGACATCACCATATGTTCGCATGTTTGGCGAATCGCGAGCGCGCAAAGTTTGCCGCGAAACGACCGCCAGGCGAACCGCAAGGCCATCTCTAGTCCTGACTACCAGAGTGAGTCCCCACATGTGCTATGCACTTTAAAAGTCAGATATTATTTTATTTCCAGTGAAAATGGTTAGAAATGTGGTTAGTAATAGGAACTATTATTATGCAGTGGATATGGCATTTCAAATGTAGTATGAAGGGACTATTTTATTTGCAAGGGTGGAAGGAGTTAACAAGAGTTGACTGCAATGCTCTTCATGGAAATGTAGGTGCTTGATGGCTACATGGGACAAGCTGCTGCCCACCCAAAGAAAGTGAAGAGACCAGAGCTGCAGATGGGGTGAGTAAAGAAGATAAAAAAAGATGAAAAATGCAATTGGTGACCACTGTTCTTTTTTTTTTTTTTTTTGCATTCATTTAGTTAAAAAATAATACACTACTCACAAAAAGTTAGGGATATTTGGCTAGTGGGTAAAATTTCAGGATGAACCTAAAATGCACGCTTACCTTTACTGAACTTAATGTGTCCTTCTCTAAACTTTTGAATGCACGTGTCCAACTGTTCAATGTTTCAGTACTTTTTGCACAACTTGCTGTTCTCTTACAAGGAACTTAACTGCACAATTTACATCAAGTGTTTTATCCATGAATTACCCAATACATTTATCTGGTTCAATTAGAATAGATTTTTAAACAGTCCTCCTAATCATGCTGTTCACATTTTGACATCATCAGACCAAGGCAACACCTAACAATTGATCAACAGTACCTTGCCATTGTGAGGTTTCAAGCAGGATGTTCTCAAACAGAAGTTGCCACTGAACATCAGAAGGTTGCAACAGAGATACACAGAGACTGGAAGAGTCACAGAAAGCCATAGAAGTGGACGTCCTTTGGCCACATCCCACACTGATGGCCGCCTCATTGTGAACAATGCCCTTCATAACTGGATGATAACTGCTACACAACTCCAGGTGCATTTAAGGGAGGTGAAAGGCACCCAAGTGTCACGTCAGACCATTCTAAACCATTTACATCAGCGTGGTCTGCGTGCTAAACGATCTGACCACACCACCATGCACAGGAGTCATCGTCTTGCATGGGCCAGGGGGCATCTATGCTAGACTAGTGGGCCTCAGTGCTGTTAACTGATGAAAGTAGATTTACGCTGAGCAGAAATGATAGTAACATAGTACATAAGGCTGAAAAAAGACAATTGTCCATGCAGTTCGGCCTGTCATCCTGCAAGTTGATCCAGAGGAAGGCAAAAAAAAAAAAAACTGTGAGGTAGAAGTCAATTTTCCCCACTTTAGGGGGAAAAATAATTCCTTCCCGACTCCAATCAGGCAATCAGAATAACTCCCTGGATCAACGACCCCTCTCTAGTAGCTATAGCCTGCAATATTATTTCACTTCAGAAACACATCCAGGCCCCTATTGAATTCCTTTATTGTACTCACCATCACCACCTCCTCAGGCAGAGAGTTCCATAGTCTCACTGCTCTTACCGTAAAGAATCCTCTTCTATGTTTGTATACAAACCTTCTTTCCTCCAGACACAGAGGATGTCCCCTCGTCACAGTCCTGGGGATAAATAGATGATGGGATAGATCTCTGTACTGACCCATGATATATTTATACATATTAATTAGATCTCCCCTCAGTCGTCTTTTTTCTAAAGTGAATAACCCAAATTTGGATCATTTTTCAGGGTACTGTAGTTGCCCCATTCCAGTTATTACTTTAGTTGCCCTCCTCTGGACCCTCTCCAGCTCTGCTATGTCTGCCTTGTTTACAGGAGCCAAGAACTGTACACAGTACTCCATGTGTGGTCTGACTAACGATTTGTAAAGTGGTAGGACTATGTTCTTATCACGGGCATCTATGCCCCTTTTGATGCATCCATTATCTTATTGGCCTTGGCAGCAGCTGCCTGACACTAGTTTTTGCAGCTTAATTTGCTGTTTATTAAAATTCCTAGATCCTTTTCCATGTCAGTGTTACCGAGTCTTTTACCATTTAGTATGTACGGGTGACTTGCATTATTCCTTCCCATGTACATAACTTTACATTTGTCAGTGTTAAACATCATCTGCCACTTATCTGCCCAAGCCTCCATTCTATCCAGATCCCTCTGTAGTAGTATACTGTCCTCTTCAGTGTTAATTACTTTACACAGTTTAGTGTCACCGGCGAAAATTGATACTTTACTATGCAAGCCTTCTACAAGATCATTAATAAATATATTGAAGAGAATAGGGCCCAATACTGACCCCTGAGGTACCCCACTAGTGACAGTGACCCAATCTGAGTGTGTACCGTTAATAACCACCCTCTGTTTTCTATCACTGAGCCAGTTACTTACCCACATACAGATGTTTTCTCCCAGTCCGAGCATTCTAATTTTATATACTAACATTTTATGTGGTACAGTGTCAAATGCTTTGGAGAAGTCCAGATATACGACATCCATTGATTCGCCGCTGTCAAGTCTAGAACTTACCTCCTCATATAAACTGATTAAATTAGTTTGGCATGACCGATCCCTCATGAAGCCATGCTGATATGGCGTTATTTGCTTATTTCCGTTGAGATGCTCTAAGATAGCATCTCTTAGAAAACCTTCAAACAGTTTACCCACAACAGATGTTAAACTTTCCGGCCTATAGTTTCCAGGCTCTGTTTTTGGACCCTTTTTGAATATTGGCACCACATTTGCCATGCGCCAATCCTGTGGGACATTCACTGTCAGTATAGAGTCCGCAAATATCAGAAATAAGGGTCTGGCTATGACATTACTTAATTCCCTTAGGATACGGGGGTGTATGCCATGCAGTCCTGGTGATTTGTCTTTTTTAATCTTTTTAAGTCGCTGATGTACTTCTTCCTGGGTCAGGCAGGACACTTTTAATGGGAAATTTATTTTTACATTCTGCATGTCATCTGACATTTTCCTCAGTGAATACATTGGAGAAAAATATATTGAACAGCTTTGCTTTCTCCTCGTTGCTCTCTGCGACTCCCCCCTCTTTAACCACCTCCAGACGCGTCCTGGAGGTGGTTGATTCATTCCGAGTGGACGCGCCGGCGCGTCCTCTCGCGATGGCCGAGATTTCCTGTGAACGCGCGCACACAGGCGCGCGCGCTCACAGGAACGGAAGGTAAGAAAGTGGATCTCCAGCCTGCCAGCGGCGATCGTTCGCTGGCAGGCTGGAGATGTGATTTTTTTAACCCCTAACAGGTATATTAGACGCTGTTATGATAACAGCGTCTAATATACCTGCTACCTGGTCCTCTGGTGGTCCCCTTTGTTTGGATCGACCACCAGAGGACACAGGTAGCTCAGTAATATGTTGCACCAAGCACCACACTACACTACACCCCCCCCTCCCCCGTCACTTATTAACCCCTTATTCACCCTTGATCACCCCTGATCACCCCATATAGACTCCCTGATCACCCCCCTGTCATTGATTACCCCCCTGTCATTGATCACACCCCTGTAAAGCTCCATTCAGACGTCCGCATGATTTTTACGGATCCACTGATAGATGGATCGGATCCGCAAAACGCACACGGACGTCTGAATGGAGCCTTACAGGGGCATGATCAATGACTGTGGTGATCACCCCATATAGACTCCCTGATCACCCCCCTGTCATTGATCACCCCCCTGTAAAGCTCCATTCAGACGTCCGCATGATTTTTACGGATCCACTGATAGATGGATCGGATCCGCAAAACGCACACGGACGTCTGAATGGAGCCTTACAGGGGCATGATCAATGACTGTGGTGATCACCCCATATAGACTCCCTGATCACCCCCCTGACATTGATTTCCCCCCTGTCATTGATCACCCCCCTGTAAAGCTCCATTCAGATGTCCGCATGATTTTTACGGATCCACTGATAGATGGATCGGATCCGCAAAACGCACACGGACGTCTGAATGTAGCCTTACAGGGGCGTGATCAATGACTGTGGTGATCACCCCATATAGACTCCCTGATCACCCCCCTGTCATTGATCACCCCCCTGTCATTGATCACCCCCCCTGTCATTGATCACCCCTCTGTAAGGCTCCATTCAGACATTTTTTTGGCCCAAGTTAGCGGAAATTTTTTTTTTTTTCTTACAAAGTCTCATATTCCACTAACTTGTGTCAAAAAATTAAATCTCACATGAACTCACCATACCCCTCACGGAATCCAAATGCGTAAAAATTTTTAGACATTTATATTCCAGACTTCTTCTCACGCTTTAGGGCCCCTAGAATGCCAGGGCAGTATAAATACCCCACATGTGACCCCATTTCGGAAAGAAGACACCCCCAGGTATTCCGTGAGGGGCATATTGAGTCCATGAAAGATTGAAATTTTTGTCCCAAGTTAGCGGAAAGGGAGACTTTGTGAGAAAAAAATAAATAAAATCAGTTTCCGCTAACTTGTGCCAAAAAAAAAAAATTTCTATGAACTCGCCATGCCCCTCATTGAATACCTTGGGGTGTCTTATTTCCAAAATGGGGTCACATGTGGGGTATTTATACTGCCCTGGCATTCTAGGGGCCCTAAAGCGTGAGAAGAAGTCTGGGATCCAAATGTCTAAAAATGCCCTCATAAAAGGAATGTGGGCCCCTTTGCGCATTTAGGCTGCAAAAAAGTGTCACACATCTGGTATCGCTGTACTCAGGAGAAGTTGGGGAATGTGTTTTGGGGTGTCATTTTACATATACCCATGCTGGGTGAGAGAAATATCTTGGCAAAAGACAACTTTTCCCATTTTTTATACAAAGTTGGCATTTGACCAAGATATTTATCTCACCCAGCATGGGTATATGTAAAATTACACCCCAAAACACATTCCCCAACTTCTCCCTAGTACGGAGATACCACATGTGTGACACTTTTTTGCAGCCTAGGTGGGCAAAGGGGCCCACATTCCAAAGAGCACCTTTAGGATTTCACAGGTCATTTACCTACTTACCACACATTAGGGCCCCTGGAAAATGCCAGGGCAGTATAACTACCCCACAAGTGACCCCATTTTGGAAAGAAGACACCCCAAGGTATTCCGTAAGGGGCATGGCGAGTCCCTAGAATTTTTTATTTTTTGTCACAAGTTAGTGGAAAATGATGATTTTTTTTTTATTTATTTTTTTCTTACAAAGTCTCATATTCCACTAACTTGTGACAAAAAATAAAAACTTCCATGAACTCACTATGCCCATCAGCGAATACCTTGGGGTGTCTTCTTTCCAAAATGGGGTCACTTGTGGGGTAGTTATACTGCCCTGGCATTCTAGGGGCCCAAATGTGTGGTAAGGAGTTTGAAATCAAATTCTGTAAAAAATGACCAGTGAAATCCGAAAGGTGCTCTTTGGAATATGGGCCCCTTTGCCCACCTAGGCTGCAAAAAAGTGTCACACATCTGGTATCTCTGTATTCAGGAGAAGTTGAGGAATGTGTTTTGGGGTGTCTTTTTACATATACCCATGCTGGGTGAGATAAATATCTTGGTCAAATGCCAACTTTGTATAAAAAAATGAGAAAAGTTGTCTTTTGCCAAGATATTTCTCTCACCCAGCATGGGTATATGTAAAATGACACCACAAAACACTTTCCCCAACTTCTCCCGAGTACGGAGATACCAGATGTGTGACACTTTTTTGCAGCCTAGGTGGGCAAAGGGGCCCACATTCCAAAGAGCACCTTTCGGATTTCACAGGTCATTTACCTACTTACCACACATTAGGGCCCCTGGAAAATGCCAGGGCAGTATAACTACCCCACAAGTGACCCCATTTTGGAAAGAAGACACCCCAAGGTATTCCGTGAGGGGCATGGCGAGTTCCTAGAATTTTTTATTTTTTGTCACAAGTTAGTGGAAAATGATGATTTTTTTTTTATTTATTTTTTTCTTACAAAGTCTCATATTCCACTAACTTGTGACAAAAAATAAAAACTTCCATGAACTCACTATGCCCATCAGCGAATACCTTAGGGTGTCTTCTTTCCAAAATGGGGTCACTTGTGGGGTAGTTATACTGCCCTGGCATTCTAGGGGCCCAAATGTGTGGTAAGGAGTTTGAAATCAAATTCAGTAAAAAATGACCAGTGAAATCCGAAAGGTGCTCTTTGGAATATGGGCCCCTTTGCCCACCTAGGCTGCAAAAAAGTGTCACACATCTGGTATCTCCGTACTCAGGAGAAGTTGGGGAATGTGTTTTGGGGTGTCACTTTACATATACCCATGCTGGGTGAGAGAAATATCTTGGCAAAAGACAACTTTTCCCATTTTTTTTATACAAAGTTGGCATTTGACCAAGATATTTATCTCACCCAGCATGGGTATATGTAAAAAGACACCCCAAAACACATTCCTCAACTTCTCCTGAATACAGAGATACCAGATGTGTGACACTTTTTTGCAGCCTAGGTGGGCAAAGGGGCCCATATTCCAAAGAGCACCTTTCGGATTTCACTGGTCATTTTTTACAGAATTTGATTTCAAACTCCTTACCACACATTTGGGCCCCTAGAATGCCAGGGCAGTATAACTACCCCACAAGTGACCCCATTTTGGAAAGAAGAGACCCCAAGGTATTTCGTGATGGGCATAGTGAGTTCATAGAACTTTTTATTTTTTGTCACAAGTTAGTGGAATATGAGACTTTGTAAGAAAAAAAAAGAAAAAATCATCATTTTCCGCTAACTTGTGACAAAAAAAAAAAAGTTCTATGAACTCACTATACCCATCAGCGAATACCTTAGGGTGTCTACTTTCCGAAATGGGGTCATTTGTGGGGTGTTTGTACTGTCTGGGCATTGTAGAACCTCAGGAAACATGACAGGTGCTCAGAAAGTCAGAGCTGCTTCAAAAAGCGGAAATTCACATTTTTGTACCATAGTTTGTAAACGCTATAACTTTTACCCAAACCATTTTTTTTTTACCCAAACATTTTTTTTATCAAAGACATGTAGAACAATAAATTTAGAGCAAAATTTATATATGGATCTCGTTTTTTTTGCAAAATTTTACAACTGAAAGTGAAAAATGTCATTTTTTTGCAAAAAAATCGTTAAATTTCGATTAATAACAAAAAAAGTAAAAATGTCAGCAGCAATGAAATACCACCAAATGAAAGCTCTATTAGTGAGAAGAAAAGGAGGTAAAATTCATTTGGGTGGTAAGTTGCATGACCGATCAATAAACGGTGAAAGTAGTGTAGGTCAGAAGTGTAAAAAGTGGCCTGGTCTTTCAGGGTGTTTAAGCACTGGGGGCTGAGGTGGTTAAAGGCCCGTTACCTTCAGATTTATACTTTTTAACATTTATATATTTGAAGAACATTTTAGGGTTAGTTTTACTCTCTTTGGCAATTAATCTCTCGGTTTCTAGTTTGGCCGCTTTTATTTGCTTTTTACATGTTCTATTTTTTTCCTTATAGTTTTTCAGTGCTTCTGTGCTACCCTCCTGTTTTAGTGATTTATATGCTTTGATGGCTGCCAATGATGTTGGAGATGTCAAGGAGAAAGCTATGTACCAGCCATTGTAGTCACCAGATGAGCCTTCGTGGTGGTGGTGTTACAGTGTAGGTATGTGTGTCTAGTCAATTCAGAACTGCCCTATACTTTGTGAATGGTACGGTGACAAGCCCATACTACTTGAATAACATCATTAATATAGTCATTGTTCCTCTGCATGAACAACACAGGACTAATTTCATCTTCGTGGACGGAAATGCGCTAGCTCATTGAGGTTGTATCATTAGGGAACGGCTGTTAGAGACTGAAGTACCTCGAGTTGAGTGGCCTACGCTTGCTCCAGACCTGAATCCCATTAAAAACCTATGGGATCAGCTGAGTCAACACGTAGAGGCTTGTAAATCTGTACCCCAAAACCTCATTTACCTGAGGGCCGCCCTTTAAGAAGAGTGGGAAGCTATGCCTCAGCAGACAATACAGCATGAACAGCATGAGACGTCGTTGTCAAGCTGTAATTGAATCTTAAGGCCACATGACAAGTTATTGAGACATTGACATTTTTGTGGGGGTATACCCACCACTGTTGTCGGCTTTTGTTTCAATAAATAGTTTGAGATGAGGAAATCACCATTGCATGCTTCTACTTAAATGCCCTGCTTTCATAATATGATATCACTGTAGCGTGAACTTTTTATATTTTCCATAGATTTCACCCGAAAGCCAAATATCCTGGACAAATCTTCTGGCACTTGTAGTTAAAAACTCCAAATCTTTATTTCAAGCGCATAAAAAAAATCATGCAATGCAAAAAACTTAAAAATCATCCTTCCTCATGGCTTATCCACTATACAAGTATGAATACCTATATATATATATATATATATATATATATATATATACACTGCGTGCAGAATTATTAGGCAAATGAGTATTTTGACCACATCATCCTCTTTATGCATGTTGTCTTACTCCAAGCTGTATAGGCTCGAAAGCCTACTACCAATTAAGCATATTAGGTGATGTGCATCTCTGTAATGAGAAGGGGTGTGGTCTAATGACATCAACACCCTATATTAGGTGTGCATAATTATTAGGCAACTTCCTTTCCTTTGGCAAAATGGGTCAAAAGAAGGACTTGACAGGCTCAGAAAAGTCAAAAATAGTGAGATATCTTGCAGAGGGATGCAGCACTCTTAAAATTGCAAAGCTTCTGAAGCGTGATCATCGAACAATCAAGCGTTTCATTCAAAATAGTCAACAGGGTCGCAAGAAGCGTGTGGAAAAACCAAGGCGCAAAATAACTGCCCATGAACTGAGAAAAGTCAAGCGTGCAGCTGCCAAGATGCCACTTGCCACCAGTTTGGCCATATTTCAGAGCTGCAACATCACTGGAGTGCCCAAAAACACAAGGTGTGCAATACTCAGAGACATGGCCAAGGTAAGAAAGGCTGAAAGACGACCACCACTGAACAAGACACACAAGCTGAAACGTCAAGACTGGGCCAAGAAATATCTCAAGACTGATTTTTCTAAGGTTTTATGGACTGATGAAATGAGAGTGAGTCTTGATGGGTCAGATGGATGGGCCCGTGGCTGGATTGGTAAAGGGCAGAGAGCTCCAGTCCGACTCAGACGCCAGCAAGGTGGAGGTGGAGTACTGGTTTGGGCTGGTATCATCAAAGATGAGCTTGTGGGGCCTTTTCGGGTTGAGGATGGAGTCAAGCTCAACTCCCAGTCCTACTGCCAGTTTCTGGAAGACACCTTCTTCAAGCAGTGGTACAGGAAGAAGTCTGCATCCTTCAAGAAAAACATGATTTTCATGCAGGACAATGCTCCATCACACACGTCCAAGTACTCCACAGCGTGGCTGGCAAGAAAGGGTATAAAAGAAGAAAATCTAATGACATGGCCTCCTTGTTCACCTGATCTGAACCCCATTGAGAACCTGTGGTCCATCATGAAATGTGAGATTTACAAGGAGGGAAAACAGTACACCTCTCTGAACAGTGTCTGGGAGGCTGTGGTTGCTGCTGCACGCAATGTTGATGGTGAACAGATCAAAACACTGACAGAATCCATGGATGGCAGGCTTTTGAGTGTCCTTGCAAAGAAAGGTGGCTATATTGGTCACTGATTTGTTTTTGTTTTGTTTTTGAATGTCAGAAATGTATATTTGTGAATGTTGAGATGTTATATTGGTTTCACTGGTAAAAATAAATAATTGAAATGGGTATATATTTGTTTTTTGTTAAGTTGCCTAATAATTATGCACAGTAATAGTCACCTGCACACACAGATATCCCCCTAAAATAGCTAAAACTAAAAACAAACTAAAAACTACTTCCAAAAATATTCAGCTTTGATATTAATGAGTTTTTTGGGTTCATTGAGAACATGGTTGTTGTTCAATAATAAAATTAATCCTCACAAATACAACTTGCCTAATAATTCTGCACTCCCTGTATATATATATATATACATATATAAGTCATGTGGTATCTCCTCCCACAGGAGTTGGTATAGGCATGCTCAGGTGAATAAAATCAGGCAACAGACATACATCAGCTGTTTCTCAGCATTTCATCCAAGTGTATGCGGGTAACACAAAATCATTCAAAGTGATGGGAATAAAAAAAGTGGAAAAACCGGACCGGAATATGGATTGTGAGCACAAGTTCAGAAATAGGGAATGCTACCGGATCTGGAGGCTCAACACCAGATTTCTCCAGACCTCATGTATTTTTATTAAAATCTTAAAATCGGTTAAATTTACTCTACATATGTAATTGCCCCTAGCAACCAGTCATGTATTAGAATGATTAAGTTTCTACTTGCTTTGTTGTCATGTGCCAAATAGAGAGATCACCCCCATAATATTTTTTTTCACCTGAGCACACAAATACCAACACCCATGGTTGGAGATACTGCATGACTTTTATTTCATGTATATAGAGATAATTGTCTTCAGCGGTCACATGGCCCTTATCTCAGAGAGAAATAGAGACCTTACCACATATTAAAAATTGTCTATGTGTTGTGGCTACAATGTGGACATTTTTTAATACATCTGAATTCAGCGTAACAGGATCTGACTGCAGTGTAGTCAACCAGTCATGTATGAGGAACATAACATTTTCCATTTGCCTTGCTGTCATGTGCTAATTAGAGAGATCATCTCTGTGATTTTATTCACTTGAACATGCCAACACCACCCCCTATGGAAGGAGACACCACATGACTTTCATGTATAAAGGTATTCATACTTGTATAGTGGATAAGCCATGAGGAAGGATGATTTGTTTCATCCGAAACACATAGGTATTTTTAAATGTTTTTTTTTTTTTATTGCATTGCATGATGATGTTTTTATGCGCTTGAAATAAAGATTTGGAGTTTTTAACCACAAGTGCCAGAAGATTTGTCCAGGATTCACAGCACAAAGGGTGAACTGAACAGACACAGCCAAGCATGGGTTCCTGTAGAGCACTGTGGAGATCCAAGAGGTGCGGTACTGCTGTAAAAGGATGAGTGAATACACGTCTATTTACTTTTTTTTTTACTTTACCTGTTGATCATAGCAATACCACACTCAACATGGACAGGTGTAGTGCTGCAAGAAAGCAAACATGGATTTCTAATCCTGGACAACCCATTTAATTGAAATATTAAGTTATTCATTTTTAATTTTATGGGGAAAAAGCAAGATTATTTGACAGAAGTTTTGAAAAACAAGTGTAATCTAAATATATTTACAAAAATAAAACAAAACAAATCTTAAGTGATACAGAGAAAATGTGAATCCCAAGGCTTTTTTCACACCATAGTTTATCTGGTATCAAACTAAAAATAAAATTTGATGGTCTGCTTATATGTCACTGGGATTTATCAGATTCCATTAGAATCCATAACTGAAGTGTGTACGTCTGTCCACAGTGTACAGTGTGCTGTGTGAAACTGGGATGTGAGGTCTGATCTGAGGAGTCTGAATTTGTATTGTAAGCATCAGAAGACAATATCTATGCTGCTAAAGCAATATAAAACTTTGTGAACCATGTCTCCAACCATCATTCAAGCACGGTGAAGGATCAGTGAGAGTTTTCAGATTTTCTACTGGTATTTGTTTTCAAATGAAAGCACCATGAATGTTGGTAAGCACAAGTTCTGCCAGCTTTGGGCGGTGACCTCCAGCGAGTGACATATAAGGCCTTATTTAATGGACATATTTCCTGCTCATGTGCTATCTGCGCAAGCATTGTACTGCAAATGGTTCCATGCAAGTCAGTAGTGCAATTCACACCTTTCTTTTATTGTATGGACCCGGAGATAATTGTCTTCAGTGGTCACATGGCCCTTAGAGAAATAGAGACCTTACCACATATTAAAAATTGTCCATGTGTTGTGGCTACAATATGGACATTTTTTTATACTGTACGACATTCTAAATTCAGCCTGACAGGATCTGACTGCAGTGTAGTCAATCATACTATTATCTCTTTTTCCATAAAAAAAAAAGCTAAGTTGTGTGTGTTGAGGGACGGAGGGAAGGGGGATTCCAGAGCAGTGGTGCTCGAGTGACATGGGATTTAACAGGTAGAATGTCTTCGATTATTTTATATTTCCCCAACCTTATACAATGTTTTTTTATTAAAACTATAAAATCCCTTTAACCTTTACTGGACCCCCATATACTTTATATGTCTGGATAGTCCAAGTTTATCTTTGCAAGGACGTTTCTAAATGTCTTTGCAGAGATGGCAGCTGCACACTAATCATGCAGCTGCAGGAGCAGAGAGCCCGTGGTCGTGATATCTGGACTCACCATTTAGTCGCTGTTCTGGCCCCAGCAATCATGGCATACTAAAATTAAAAAAAATTAAAAGTAATAAAAATATTACCACCACTAGCCCACACTGCAGTTTCTAGTCATGCCCCCCAGTGACCATAAACTATATATCCCCATATCAAATCCGTCGTAAAGAAAAGGGCATATGATTTCAAAATATGTTTTAGTTGCACTTTCTGCTATTGAAAAAGATAATGAAAAAAATGCGAAAGGCTATTTTCTTTTTACCTTTTAACCTTTACCACTAAAAAATAAATACAAAAAAATACTAAAATAAAAATGGTATTAAAATAAAGCCTATGTAGCACCAAAAAGGACACAAATTATTTAAAGGACTATATATATAAAAGAAGTTATGCCTTTTGAAACTATATGTAATAGAAACGTAAATATATCTGGTCAGGAAGGGGGGAATAAATGGCCTGGTTTTGAACTGGTTAAGCTTTTCTCTTTGTAAACATTATATGAAGCACATCAGTGGCCCAAATGTAATGATATGAAATGCACAGTTGGCTCTCTTGGTATAGTATGCAATGCTATAACACTTTGCATATACTGCTGAACACCCCATAATTGTGTTGTGTTATTATATACCGGTAGCTTCATGACATTGTATTATTATATATACAGTATATTACATTATGCCCACAAAACACATGGACAACCCAAACTAATCAAACATGTGTGTTATAATTGATTGTTTACATAAAAGGAAAGAATAAAATATAAAGCTATGCTTTATATATGGCTGCTAGTATAGGTATTCATTTTCCATCACATCATGATTACTAATTAAAAGCATTTAATGGAAGGACACAATCTAGTTCTCAATAACATAGAATACAACAAAATATTCTCTATCAAGCATGCTATATAAGGAAAACACAAATTCTTAAGAGTAGCTTGTTTTTATGCCCTTCCCAGTCTTGCTTGCTAGAAGTATATTTTCTGGCCATTTTTCCTTCATTGGTAGCCACATTTGATCTGGATGTGACCTGTTGTGGTGAAATAAGAGCATCATATTTCAAGATCATGAGTGCATTGCGTCATGACAGCACTGCACAGGATACTAAATAACTGTCAGACTACATGGCGGTATTCCATTTTCCAAGCAATAAGATTGATCCATGGTTCTCTGACTCTCTATATTTTATGCTCCTTCATCTATCGCATGCTGCTGTATATCCTGAGTCTGGAAATCTGTAAAATATAATAACACTTAGAGAACATTTGACAGCATCCTGAGACTCTGCTTACATCTTCAGCAAAGGTGCAGAGACAGTCAGAAGGTTGACATGTCATAAATCATACCTGCAGCAAACAGGGGCCGACAGCATTCAATAAGGTCAGTAGACTGGGTAATTGTTTTGCTGGAATTTTTTCCATTTACAGTGTGTCTGAAATATAGACATGCTGGGCTGCAAATCTCAAATGGGAGTCCCCGCAGAGATGACAGACAAGTATGTATGTGATATGGAGCAGTGGAGTAAATAGACCAATTTATATCGACTCAGAAGCACAATGTACAAGACAGTCATCACACTGTGCGGGGACGGAGTACACACGTTGCTGCAGTAGAGCTTTAATATTGTATAACCTGCTTACTGCCTATCACACAGAACTAAGATGGAATTTTAAGCATCACATCATATTACACTGTTTGGAGACAGTGATGTGGCAGACTAAGGGGGAATACACAAATGGTTATGAAGACTTTAGTTTAGAACCTTTCCTCCACTCAACACTAGTGATACTGCATGTATCTGTCTATTCTCTGCTAGTAATGGAGGCAAGAAGTGGAACCTGGGCGCCCTAATTAGTCACATCTAAATGATGCCTCCATCTAAGGCTGATTTCGCACTAAAGCTAGCAATTTAGGAAAATTGTGAAAGTAACTAGATATTTATATACTGTGTCAGTAGACAGATACCGTAGATAGACTTGGGCTCTGGTGCATGAGGTGGGCCAGAGTACCTTCTGCTGTACAGGTGGAAACCCATGTACAGGAAAACATGCAAACACCATTCTGTTGTCCTTGGTCAGAATCCAACCGGGCAACAGTGCTAACCACTCAGCCATTGTGATGTCATGGCACCAAGCTATATACTGTGTATATTAAATTGTGATTGCATTGTACTTGCATTAGAATAAATACACAGTCAAGTCACATTATTATGAACACTTTCTACTTTCGACATTGGTAGTGCATAGCTCATGAAGGAAGTCATGTGTCTTGGTGGGTATATAAGGTGTGCAATAGGCCGTCTGTACACGTATCACTCATTGCTGTAATGTAAAGGAGAGTGCATCGCAAGGAAAGGAAAATGGTTGGGGATATGTGGTGGTTATGCACAGGATATACAGTTGTGTTCAAAATAATAGCAGTGTGTTTAAAAAAGTGAATAAAGCTCAAAATCCTTCTAATAGCTTCTATTTCCATACACACAAATGCATTGGGAACACTACACATTCTATTCCAAATCAAAACATGAAGAAAAATATATCAAATTTGTGTTATTCCTCCAAAAAAATGGTAAAAAAGTGAATATTAGACTGTTCAAAAAAATAGCAGTGTTTGTATTCTTCTTTACAAACTCAAACATTCACTATATAAACTGAAAAATGTTTGAAGATTTTGCTTTCCTTCGAATCACTTCACTAATATTTAGCTGTATAACCACTGTTTCTGAGAACTGCTGTACATCTGTGTTGCATGGAGTCAACCAACTTCTGGCACCTGTGAACAGGTATTCCAGCCCAGGATGATTGGACATTTTTGATGTCACCCCACAAGTTTTCTATTGGATTAAGATCCGGGGAGTGGGCTGACCACTCCATAACGTCAATCTTATTGGTCTGAAACCAAGATGTTGCATGTTTACTGGTGTGTTTGGGATCGTTGTCTTGTTGGAACACCCATTTCAAGGACATTTCCTCTTCAGCATAAGGCAGCATGACCTCTTCAGGTATTCTGATGTATTCAAACTGATCCATGATCCCTGGTATGCGATAAATAGGCCCAACACTGTAGTATGAGAAACATCCCCATATCATGATGCTTGCGCCACCATGCTTCACTGTCTTCACAGTGTACTGTGGCTTGAATTCAGTGTTTGGGGGTCGTCTGACAAACTGTCTCCGGCCACTAGACCCAAAAAGAACAATCTTAATTTCATCAGTCCACAAAATATTGCACCATTTCTCTTTAGGCCAGTCAATGTGCTCTTTGGCACATGTCTTTTTTTCAGCAGTGGGACTTTGCGGGGGCTTCTTGCAGATAGCTTGGATTCACATAGGTGTCTTCTAATTGTAACAGCACTCACAGGTAACTTTAGACCTTCTTTGATCTTCCTGGAGCTGATTGTTGGGTTGAGTCCTTGCCATTTTGGCTATTCTTCTATGCATTTGAATGGTAGTTTTTTGCTTTCTTCCACGTCTTTCAGGCTTTGGTTGCCATTTTAAAGCATTTGCGATCATTTTAGCTGAGCAGCCTATCATTTTCTGCACTTCTTTATATGTTTTGCCCTCTCCAATCAACTTTTTAATCAAGGTACACTGTTCTTCTGAACAATGTCTGTAACGACCCATTTTCCTCCGAATTTCAGAGAGAAATGCACTGTAACCAGCATGTACAACATTTGCTGCCTTTCTTCCTCAAATAAGGGCACTAATTGCCACCTGTTTTTCAAAGAATGAATGACCTCACTAATTGAACTCCACACTGCTATTATTTTGAACATGCCCCTTTCAATAAGTGATTGAATTACAGAGAATCAGCAACATGCATGGCATGACTGTTGGGTCTGTTGGATGTCTATTACTCTACTACACCTGCTAGTAAATGATTTGCCATGTAGAAATATCATTTCTACCATAAACAGTGATTGATCAGGTTAGTGATGTCTGACTGCTATTATTTTGAACACAATTGTAACACCTTGTATGGATAAGACAGAGAGAGCGTCTCAGCTTCTGCATACTGTCCTCAACAGGCTTGGAAGTCGAACAGATAAAACGTAGGTATATGAGGGGACATGCAGACATCAAATGTGGAGCTGCTGGAAGGAGGCAGTCCTGGTATCTTCAGAAATCAAAGCTTTATTATGCAAACACCAACACGTAATTTGCATGATAAAGCTTTGTTGCCTCTGTACCTGTGAGTGGACAAATGGCTGTATTGCAAATAAATGAAATAGAAGCTGCAGATCACCACTTGCCATTTATGTTAGAAGTGAGCGTTGAATTCAAAGGTGCGCAAGGGCAGAGCGACAAACTACAGATGTACAATGAAGCAGCTCACCGCTAAAATGAACCAGGGGGATACCAGATGTGTGTCTAAAACAACAGTTCAGCGAACCCTAGTGCAAATGGGGCTCTGAAGCAGACAGATGGTCATTGCACCTCAGCAGAAAAGGCTTTAATTTCATTACAGTATTGGAATTGGACCTCTGCTGATTGGCAAAGGCTTGTCTTCTCTGAGTCATGTTTTCTGCTTCATCGAAAGGGTTGTTGTTCCCACGCCTCTTTGGCTATGTCCAACAGACCACACGGATGTCGGCCATACAGCAGTTCGAAGGGGCGAGAACCCAGTAGAGGCCTGGGGCACCTCTCACACTGCGAACATAAGATAGGGCAGTAGAAGATCCCAATCCCTCCCATCTTTGAACACCACCCACTTTAACATGTTTTTCAAGGTTTGATTAAACCTCTCTACTAGGCCGCCAGTTTGCGGGTGATAGACGGACGTCCGTAACTGTTTGATCTGTAGTAGTTTACTGAGTTCCCTCATGACTTTTGACATAAAATGGGTCCCCTGGTCAGTCAGGTAGGCCCATTCGGGAAAACATCTCCATTAACTCTTTGGCTATGAGTTTGGCGAAGGTATGTCGCAGCGGCACCGCCTCTGGGTACCGAGTGGCATAACCCAGGACTACCATGGTGTGTTGGGGCCCTCTAGTGGACTTCGGTACTGGGCCTATGAGATCCATAGCGATCCGCTCGAATGGAACCTGAATAATCGGGAGAGGGACCAGGGGCCTACGGAAATGTGGCTGGGGGCTGGTTATCTGGCAGGTTGGGCAAGACTTGCAATACTCTAACACCTCTCTGAACACACTGGACCAGTAAAACCACCGTAGAATCTGGTCCTGCATTTTCTGCTGGCCCAGGTGTCCCCCAAGAACATGTTGGTGGGCTAACTCCAACACGAGCTTGCGATACACCTTGGGAGCCACGAACTGTTCAATATGCTCACCCCGTTGTTGATTTACCGCATCTCCTGTTAAACCACAAAACGGGGGAACATAGACTCGGCTCCCGGTTGTTGCAGCTCACCCTCAACTACTACCACATTTTCCCAGGCCTGAGATAGAGTCGGGTCCTGGTGCTGTGCTGTACCAAAATTGTCTCCAGGTCTGCCAACTCCGGACCCGGCGGAAAATCCTCCACGTCTCCCACCATAACATTCAGTGGGGTTGGCTCCCCAGTGGCGGCCACCCCTACTGCTGGCCCTTTGGCCTCAGGTCCACAAGGTTCAGGTTTCCCCCCTGAGCAAGGTAATTCTATTGGGGCTCCTGCCCCGTGGGTATCGGTGACTCTTGCCTCAGGCCACAGTGACGGGAAACCTGGGAAGTCTCTCCCAATTATTAGTTCATAATGTAACTTTGTTGCTAAAGGCCACCTCATGAGTCCACCTGCTGGCCACTGTGGATAGAGACATCAGGGTGGTGGGATAGTCCTTTAAGTCTCCATGGATGCACGCAATGCCGACTTTTCGGCCAGTATACTCGGCGGGCCGCACCAGGGCAGCTCTTACCAGGGACACCAGGCTCCCTGAGTCCAGCAGCGCCACTGCCAGGGTATCTCCCACTTGCACCTGGCTATTGTCTATTGTCTTGGGGGTACCAGTTGCACACAGCCTCCTGGCATACATTGAGGGGCGGTAGCCATAGTTAGTGTCCATGGGTTACCCCCGAGTCAATAGACAATAGCAAAATCTTTATTTTAGGGACACTAAAGTTTCTGATCCCCGCGGTCAGGGAATTGACCTGCGGTTTGCGACGATCGCCGATACGGGGGGGTCACATGCCCCCACCTGGCGTTGTGACAGGATGCCGGCTGAATGATTTCAGCCGGCATCCCGTTCCGATTAACCCCCGCGGCGCCGGAATAACGATTTAAAGTTAGGACCTACCGGTACGCCCTGAGTCCTTAAAGGGCTTCTGTCACCCCACTAAAGTAATATTTTTTTTTTGGGCTACTTAAATTACTTATCCTGCAATATATGAAAATATAATGGTGTTACTTACTTTGATTCAGCAGTTTCTTCTAAAAACTAACTTTTATAATATGTAAATTAGGTCTCTACCAGCAAGTAGGGCGGCTACTTGCTGGTAGCAGCTGCAGAAAACCGCCCCCTCGTCGCGTTGATTGACAGGGCCAGCCGGGATCTCCTCCTCCGGCCAGCCCTGTCGGCATTTTAAAAATCGTGCGCCTGTGTTCATTCTGCGCAGGCGCTCTGAGATGAGGAGGCTCGCCTCCTCAGAACTCCCTCAGTGCGCCTGCGCCGATGACGTCTTCTATTTCGGTGATGTCATCGGCGCAGGCGCACTGAGGGAGTTCTGAGGAGGCGAGCCTCCTCATCTCAGAGCGCCTGCGCAGAATGAACACAGGCGCGCGATTTTTAAAATGCCGACAGGGCTGGCCGGAGGAGGAGATCCCGGCTGGCCCTGTCAATCAACGCGACGAGGGGGCGGTTTTCTGCAGCTGCTACCAGCAAGTAGCCGCCCTACTTGCTGGTAGAGACCTAATTTACATATTATAAAAGTTTGTTTTTAGAAGAAACTGCTGAATCAAAGTAAGTAACACCATTATATTTTCATATATCGCAGGATAAGTAATTTAACTAGCCCAAAAAAAATAAATGACTTTAGTGGGGTGACAGAAGCCCTTTAAGGACTCGGGAAATAGGGCGTACCGGTACGCCCTGCGTCCTTAAGGGGTTAATGTTTTCTTCTCCTCTTTTCATCAATTTTGGAGGGACGTCCTGTTCTTGGTAATGTCACAGTTGTGCCATATTTTCTCCACTTGAGGATGACTGTCTTCACTGTGTTCCATGATATATCTAATGCCTTGGAAATTCTTTTGTACCCTTCTCCTGACTGATACCTTTTAACAATGAGATCCCTCTGATACTTAGGAAGCTCTCTGTGGACCATGGCTTTTGCTGTGGGATGCGACTAAGAAAATTTCAGGAAAGACCAACTAGAGCAGCTGAACTTTATTTGGGGTTAATCAGAGGCACTTTAAAAGATGGCAGGTGTATGCTGACTCCTATTTAACATGATTTTGAATGTGATTGCTTAATTCTGAACACAGTTACATCCCCAGTTATCCCCAGTTGTTTTAGTTTTTTTTGTTTTCTTCCCTCTACCTAAAATATTTCAGTTTGTTTTTCAATTGAGTGGTACAGTTTATAGGTCACATTAAAGGTGGAAAAAGTTCTGAAATGATTTATTTTTGTCTAATTTTTTTACATCACAAAAACCTGACATTTTAACAGGGGTGTGTAGACTTTTTATATCCACTGTATGTGAGATAAAAGTAAGTGGTCTTGCCATGGAAGAACACTTAGTAATGACATTTCAGGAAAAAAAAAACGGCTCTTACCTCACCGAGGCCAGGAACCTCGGTGACACGTACCGACCATCAATGATGGCCCCTTGTTCCTTCCTACATATTGCACACATAAATCCCTTCTCGTTGATACCTACAGTACGATGAGATAAATGAAATCTGTAATAGTTAAGAACTGCAGTCTACACTGATGCAAGCTGGTCAGAGTTCTATTAGTATTGTATGTAAGCCTCCTACTGATTGATTGCTTGTCATTATTCTCCATTGATTTGTGGTTTTTGCAGTTTCAGACAAAAGCACAAGTAATGTAATTTTATACATCACAGGAGATGAAAATGGTTTTCAATCTATTCTTACCAGCCATTGTTTGTGTGTCTGTATTTGCATGTATATGTGTGCAATTGACAGCTTTTCTTTACAAGTGGTACAATAGTAACATATATAGGTATAAAAAGCAACAGTGTGGCTCCATGTAAGAATAATGTATGGATCCCTTGCTCTGCAGTTTTTTATGCGTGGAGAATGAAGTTCTTGCCTTGAGGCACCTAAATCATTGCCAGGACCTGCTTATCATTGTTGTATGTTCCAAATCATGTCCTCTCCAGTGCCCTGGAAATCATAAGGATGAGATATTTCAAGCTGACAGTGGGTTGGAAGTAATTAATGCTGCAATGTAGGCTCTTACTGGCATTCTGTGTGTTTGGATGACTGAATAAACCAGCACCTTGCTGTGGGAGCTGTAATGAGTAACTGTGCGCCTATCCTTTTTTTTCTACAATTATGTATCTCTCTAAACCACTCTGTAGATCGCAATTTTCCAAAATATATAAAATTCATTTACAGCTTATTGTGGTTTGTACACTGTGCTAAGCGGTGTTCACGTCACGTTTGTTCAAACATCAAGTTTGATCAAAAGAATAATTGCATCTCAGTACACAAAAGAGGGAAAAAATTACCCAGGACTTTTGTATTGAAAGTCTATCCTTAGGATAGGCCATCAATTTCAGATTGTTGGGAGTCTGATTTCACCATTGTTGATCAAGCTCATTGATGTATGTTTTGTAGTAGCCATGCTTGGTAATGCAGCTTCATCCCATTTAAGTAAGTATGGCCACAGTTATGTATAGTACCATGTTCAGCCACTACAAAATGTACAGCACTGTGCCTGGTAAATAAGAGACCATAGCGCTGGCCCAAACATCTCGACCCCTTCAAATAGCTGATTGGCAGGGGTGATGAGAGATGAGATCCTCACCTCTCTGATGTAGACAGCCTATCCTAACAATTGGATATTTATCTTAAAATCCCTCACATCCCCTTTAATATTATTCCAGTGTTAAGATCCAATCCTCCTTTTGATAAAACTAAGGCATGGAGTGGATCTCCTGAACTTGTTGTGCAAGAAACCTAGGGGGTCATTTATTAAGACCGGCGTTTTAGAAAATCGGTCTAAATAAGCCTCTGTGCTGGTGGTGGATCGGCAACATTATCTAGAGGCGCCTAGAACAAATTTGTGGCACAAGAAAAAAAGAAATAATGTAGCAAGTATCACACCAAGTAGTTGTTGAAATCTAATGAATCTTGTATCATGTTGTGAAGCCTCTACCCTGGATAAAAGGTGAGATACCATTGGGCATGGCCACATACATGTTCTATTTGGTATCCTGCGTAGAATTTGCTCACAGATGTTGCAGCTGGGCCTGTAGATCCTGCACACTCATAGGTTTCCGAAGTTGGCGTCCCAGCTGTTTCCATAAATTCTGGATTGTCAATAAATCTGGCAACCGAGCAGGCCAAGAAAGGGCTGGAATCTGGCGGAAACATTCCTTAAATAAAACCCTTGCTGTGTGTGGGCCAGCATTATTCTGCTGAAAAATTACAGTGGCATCAAAGAAGACATTGCAAAAGAACCATATCATAACAGTAAAATACATCAGAAAAAAATAATCATTGCTAGAGACATTGGGGGGAATGTATCATTCCCCTACAGTGTGTTTTTGGTGTAAAAAAAGTAAAAAAAATAACTGTTTTTCTGAAATTTTAAACACCATTGCGATAAAATCTGTTCACAACTGGTGCTTTTATGCCACCTTCGCCAGTTTCTGAAAAGGGAGTATGGTGAGGTTAGAGTGTGGTGGAGGCCATAGGCCCCAAAACATTTATTGTCATTTTCCCCAGAAGCTGGCATAAATGATGACTGAAATCTATGGCAGCTAAAAGATGAAGGTTTCAGTCTAGCGCACAGACTGCCGTAGGAGGCATTTAATTTATGATAAGGCCTGTATTTCATTTATCATGGTGGCACAGGCTTTAGGAAGACTAGTCTAGTACATGTCGGTTTTGATAAATTAAGGACCATAGTAATAATTAGCTGCAAAAATATACAACTTCTCACAATGGTTGATCTTGAGAAATTGAGAAAAATGACACACCCAGATTTCAATGTCATGGCAGGGCTTCCAACTTGCAGTTTTCAACAGGATTATGCTCTTCCACACACAGCAAGGGTTTCCCAGGAATGTCTCCGCCAGAGTACAACACTTCCTTGGCCTATCTGGTTTATCGCCAATCTAGCATTTATGACACAAGTTGGGACACCAGCTTCTACAACCTACCAGTGTGCAGGATCTACAGTACAGGCTGAGCAGCAAAATCTCTGGGAAAATGTGCCACAGTTTACCATACAGAACGCTAGAGGCCGATCAGGATACTAGAGCTTCCTTTCAATTGTACAGTTTTTCCCAATAAGCTTCTCCTTTTACTCTAATATTGTAATCACTTACATATATCATCATTACATTCACACATATAAAGTTTCATTCATTCTATTTCCAACAACTACTTCTTAATGCGTTATATTTTTTTTCTCAATGAGTGTACCTAGATAACTTATTACTGCCTGCGCTTCCTGTACTGCTGCCCGAGCAGGATCAGTAGGCTCTTGTGACGTCTGCTCCTTTTCCTGGCTCTGCATTATGTTTGCTCTGTGTCTATTATCTGGTTTAGGTTGTCTTAAGTTACTTATCATGGTCAGGTTTTAGCCCATTCCTTGACTCTGTGGGCTTTGTTTCCTTCACTTTAAAGGGAATGTGTCATCAGAAAATGACCTATTGTTTAAATCACATTTTAAACTTCGTTTAAGAATTTTTGGTGAGATTATTATTTTTTTTTTTACTTTTCCATGTCGCACATGACTTTCTGCAACCCTTGTCCTAGGAATTATGGTCAGGGCACAGAGGGGAGAAGGGGTCATTTAAAACCTATAACACAGTCTAGCATCTGCAGAGCCAGTTGTGAAACAAGAAGTGCATTATCCTGCTCTGTAACATATGTACTCCCTACATACACACTGATTAAATACCTACTCACTTTGCAGTGTACCAATGCTTTGTAGTGGGACACTGCACTACCATGTAAACTCTTTTGGTACATGTTTTCCCATCAAGGCGCACAAGAGCTTGTTTGCACATAATGTGGGCCAGATTTATCATTACTCTGACAGCTCACTCCACTTTCACATATGGCTAAAGTCAGTTTTAGCCAAGTCAGATTTATGATCGACCCTTTCAGACTGTAATAAATGTGGTTTGACGGTAGCAGTTTATCCGTCAGTAAGCAGCTTTACAAAAGTCGCACATCTTTACGAAAAAGTCGCAGGTTTTTACAAAAAAGTCGCATGTTCTATTAAAAAATCTCATAAGATAAGCATGGTCCTCACTGGAGTGAAATTGCGCATTTTTTTGCGACTTTTTAAATAGTCCCAATAGTAAATCTGTCTAGAGATTAATTTACATAAGAAAACACGCCCACTTTCAGAAAACTGGCGAGCATAGTGCAGAGCAGAAAAAAGTCGCATGTTCTATTAAAAAGTCTCATAAAATAAGCATGGTCCTCACTGGAGTGAAATTGCGCATTTTTTTGCGACTTTTTAAATAGTCCCAATAGTAAATCTGTCTAGAGATTAATTTACATAAGAAAACACGCCCACTTTCAGAAAACTGGCGAGCATAGTGCAGAGCAGAAAAAAGTCGCAAATTTGTGCGCAGTTTTAGCGTTTGCACATTTTTTTGGGACTTTTTCACTCCATTATTCTGACTTGTGCTAATGATAAATCTGGCCCAATGTGTCTTTTGAGAAAAGAGGATCAGAAGGTCATTTAATCAGTGAAGATACACCCATGAACTTTAACTTGGTAGACAATATTATAGGTGTCCTTAAAGGAAGTGTGTCTCCAGTGACCTCTCTATCTGTTTGTATAGACTCATAGCTGTAGTTAACCTAATTAAAACTCTGTTTTTCTTTTGTTGATCCGAGGTGCCATTCCTGAGTTATAAAAAGTTAACGGTCATTAGACCAAAAAATCCCTTTAGGGGTCTCCACTGAATACTGTAAAGTAAAATTTTCTCTTTATTTCAATATTTAAAACATGCGGTGTCAGGACAGAAAGAAACGTTAAAACTATCAGTCCAAGATAGGATTTAGAACCAATTTGCCCAGTGGTTGATCTATGCCTGTTTATTTCACAGGCATAGCACTTTTGTCAATTGTCCTGAAACTGTTACAATGTATGCTAAGCAGCTGACTCGGTGGCATACATTGTTGCTGAACACTATCTAAATGCCGCCCCTGTCTCCCTCTGTTTATACTGTGCAATGGCAAACCTCAATAACCACACATATGTCCAGCTAACTTGCCCTCAGTGAGACATCACTCACTGGGATTCCACACTTGGACTGTCTAATACTAAAGCGCAGCACAATTACACCGCACCCGACATGTTTCGCCACAGAAGTGGCTTCGACAGGGGATGTGGGGTACTAGCGTGCGCGCGCTACAAAGTGCCGATTGATATGCACGTCTGGAATCCGCCCCCAACCTCAGAGTCCAATAGTCAAGCGGTAATGCAAATTGGCTGCACCCTATAAAAATGATTACGGGCTGCATGAAGGCCACATAATGCTGGCTAATAACTGAGGCTTTTCCAGGCTAAATAGACCCTGTCATAGTTCAGTGACTGGTTTTTACATATTGAAGTTATATAGTTCTGTCACAATTAAGTGACCGGTTTCTACACACTGATGTCATAATTATACAATACATGTTACAGTATATAATGATGTCACAGTATAGTAACTAGTCTTTACATACTGATGTCATATAGTTAACACAGCTAATTTAGGTGTGTATACATTTATAAGACAACATGTGAGTAGTATAATATGGCTGATAGGAGGGCCATCATAGGAACACTTTCGTGTTCCCTTTCCATCAATTCTTCCCAGCATGGACATAAACAGATCAGCGATACCTACAGGGTTAATCCACAACAATGAGTGCTCCCCTGTTGTCGTCACAGATGGGGAGGAGACAGAACATCGATGGGAGCCCAGCGAGGGTTAAAGTGGGAGTGAGCGCAGTTACACCTCATAGGGATGCGCCCGCTTCAGTCAGTAGTATGCGCCCGCTTCAGTCAGTGATGTGCGCCAGCCAATTTGCATTACCGCTTGACTATTGGACTCTGAGGTTGGGGGCGGATTCCAGACATGCATATCAATCGACACTTTGTAGCGCGCGCACGCTAGTACCCCACATCCTCTGACGAAGCCACTTCTGTGGCGAAACATGTCGGGTGGGGTGTAATTGTGCTGCGCTTTAGTTTTAGACAGTCCAAGTGTGGAATCCCAGTGAGCGATGTGTCACTGAGGGCAAGTTAGCTGGACATATGTGTGGTTATTGAGGTTTGCCATTGCACAGTATAGACAGAGGGAGACAGGGGCGGCATTTAGGCTACTTTCACACTTGCGTTTAGAGCGGATCCATCTGGGGTCTGCACAGACGGATCCGCTCATATAATGCAGACTTGGGATCCGTTCAGAACGGATCCGTCTGCATTATAGCTTAGAAAAAATTCTAAGTGTGAAAGTAGTTCAGACGGATCCGTCCAGACTTTATATTGAAAGTCAATGGGGGACGGATCCGTTTGAAAATTGAGCCATATTGTATCATCTTCAAACGGATCCGTCCCCATTGACTTACATTGTAAGTCTGGACGGATCCGTTTGCCTCTGCACGGCCAGGCGGACACCCGAACGCTGCAAGCAGCGTTCGGGTGTCCGCTTACTGAGCGGAGCGGAGGCTGAACGCTGCCAGACTGATGCATTCTGAGCGGATCCGCATCCACTCAGAATGCATTAGGGCAGTACGGATGCGTTCGGGGCCGCTTGTGAGCCCCTTCAAACGGAACTCACAGGCGGAGCCCCGAACGCTAGTGTGAAAGTAGCCTTAGATAGTGTTCAGCAACAATGTATGCCACCGAGTCAGCTGCTTAGCATACATTGTAACAGTTTCAGGACAATTGACAAAAGTGCTATGCCTGTGAAAAAAACAGGCATAGATCAACCACAAAGGAGTTGTGTGGTTAGGTTTTAGCACTACTTAGTCATCAAAAGCCTGCATGAATGTGCACACGTATGAACAACAAATCAGCTATCACAGTGCCTGCCTGACTCCACTAGTGACTACTAGCAGCCACTGGGCAAATTGGTTCTAAATCCTATCTTGGACTGATAGTTTTAACGTTTCTTTCTGTCCTGACACCGCATGTTTTAAATATGGAAATAAAGAGATAATTTTACTTTACAGTATTCAGTGGAGACCCCTAAAGGGATTTTTTGGTCTAATG
Organism: Bufo bufo; assembly: GCF_905171765.1. Classification (NCBI taxonomy): domain Eukaryota; kingdom Metazoa; phylum Chordata; class Amphibia; order Anura; family Bufonidae; genus Bufo; species Bufo bufo. The sequence continues at coordinate 233,537,078 of NC_053392.1, read as the reverse complement.
ACCGTTGACTTTTTGTATTGATATCCCGAGGGTCTCTATTAGGGCTTTTTGAATAGTTTGACTATTCCTGAGTTATGATACTTTTTCTTAATATGAAAATGAGGCCTTTGGTGGAATGAGGGCATCACCATTGCTCTTCTTGCACCCAAGCTCTGCTCATTTCTGTAGGCAACCCCTCCATCTGCTTTCCTAATGCTTGACCCTGGGGCCAAGATGGCGCTGGCTGCAGAAAGGAGCGAAGCTTGCGTGCAACAAGAGCAATGACAATGCCCTCATTGCACCAAAGGCCTAATTTTTATATTAAGATAAAGTTTCACAACTCAGGAACGCAGCCCGCAGATCAACAAAAGAAAAACAGCATTTTAATCATGTGAACCACAGTTTTGTCTCTATGCAAACAGCTGTATAGGGAGCTCACTGTTGACAGATTGCCTTTAACCCCATAATGCATAATGCTGTACATGTACTTAGATGCCACTCACCAATGAGTTCGATACTAGTGAGCTAAATAAATCATAGCACCTAAAAAGTATCAAACCAATAAAATGTTGCAGTTATTTGTGGTGAAAGCGTTTAGTGGCCTATTTCAATACAAAAAAGAAAAATATATTTATGGGCAGGGCTGAATGCGTCTTGGACGTGGGTAAGGCATGCCGAACCTGAACTATGGCTGAGTTGTGCCGGGAGCCACGGGCGTGGGTAAGCCTGGAGAGGGCGTACCCTATTGGAGTGTGTGAAAAAAGGGGTGGGAGGGAGGGGTAAGTGAGACACACCACCTGAGGGAAGGAATTGGCAGGTATATATAGGGAGCCAACGCCCTGCCCACAAATACAGGCTGAAATCAGCCTTAATACTTATGGGCAGGGCTGAATGCGTCTTGGACGTGGGTAAGGCATGCCGAACCTGAACTATGGCTGAGTTGTGCCGGGAGCCACGGGCGTGGGTAAGCCTGGAGAGGGCAAAAAGACAAGTACACTATGTTGTCTAAACCGGTTTATTCATATACTTCCAACTCGCATGACCTATAACGCCAATGACTGAAAAGCCTGGGATATTTCCCTGTGTGGGTTTGGAATGTATCTAATGAAACAAGATGATCTCCAGTGCCCCATGGAACGAATGACATGAGCAGGGACTTGGTGTTTCGACGCTGGGGAGCCGCTCCGATGCGGAACGAGTGACCCGAGATGACTCCTGGGTCGTACCCAAGGCCTGCTGCCAGAGAATGGATATGGGACGTGAATTGGTTTGAAGAGAGGGGTTTGTCTTTGAAGGGCAGGAGAGGACTGTTACGAGGCGCTGTCTGTAACAGGGATAATAATTTGTTGAGGATCCGAACTGGGCACCAGTTATTTTGGGTAGGGAAATATTTAGTCTCCGTGGGTGGCCCTGCTTGGTTTGTTTTGGTCAGTGAAAGGCTGAGTACGAAATAGTCATTATGCCACGACAGCTGTTCTTTGCGGAGACAGCCATGTCCCGGAGAGCAGCCAGTGAATTCTCCTGGCCGGAGGAAGCCGTAATAACTTATAAACATGGCTGCTTGTATTACCGTGCTGGTCAAGGGCCCAAAAGGACAGCCATCTAGGGCAGAAGACAAATCCCTGAACAGCTTGCTGGAGAGTTTAAGTTGGGAATAACAGAAAGCTATGAACGCCAGCAAGTATGATGTTTCGTCACGGCCGCCCTGAGGGTAAAGGAGTCTAAAACTATCAAACGCTTTCAACCTGGCTCTGTAATTCCTGGCCGTATTTGGGGCTAATGATTGACTTATGAGGTGTTTTGCTGTCGAAATCAAAGACTCTAGCCCATCACTAGAGTGTTGTGTGTCGAGATTGAGGCTCTCGTGGGGTCCGCGTCGGGCATCTCCTGAAAGAAAACCAAAAAATTAAATCTAGACAGTGCATCTGCTGCTACATTTCTTTGACCCTGAGACATCGTGGATCCGCCTCTGACTGAACCTGACTTTGATGAATGACTTGATCTGGATTGCCGCGAACAGAAAAAACCAACAATAAGAGCTAAATAAGGTATATACAGACTGGGATATGCAAGGATAGAACCTCCCAGTGCTATTACCCTCGTTGCGTATGACTTACCTTGCGGGACTTTTAGCCTACTTTGAGAATGATAGTGGCCGGAGACACTTCTAGGAATCTGAGGGAAAACATTTAAGTAAACTGAATAACGTAGCCGTGAGAAAAGGATGGGGACCGTGAAACCCCTTGATTGTCCGGAAGGCTCCTAAAAGCCGAGCCTTGACAGACTAGAACGGGGTGTGGCGAACCCAATATGACATATGATGTGGATACAGCAGTGGCTAACTTGGAGGTCCAGTTGTCACTCAACATTTAGCTCATTCTAGGGGTAACCCGGACAGGACAAATGGTGTGACATGTTATCAGTGGTAGCTGAACCTGGACAACCTATGTGACGTACTACATTAAACATGGCCTGGACGATCCAGGTGACATACTACATTAAACATGGCCTGGACGATCCAGGTGACATACTACATTAAACATGGCCTGGACGATCCAGGTGACATACTACATTAAACATGGCCTGGACGATCCAGGTGACATACTACATTAAACATGGCCTGGACGATCCAGGTGACATACTACATTAAACATGGCCTGGACGATCCAGGTGACATACTACATTAAACATGGCCTGGACGATCCAGGTGACATACTACATTAAACATGGCCTGGACGATCCAGGTGACATACTACATTAAACATGGCCTGGACGATCCAGGTGACATACTACATTAAACATGGCCTGCACGATCCAGGTGACATACTACATTAAACATGGCCTGGACGATCCAGGTGACATACTACATTAAACATGGCCTGGACGATCCAGGTGACATACTACATTAAACATGGCCTGGACGATCCAGGTGACATACTACATTAAACATGGCCTGGACGATCCAGGTGACATACTACATTAAACATGGCCTGGACGATCCAGGTGACATACTACATTAAACGTGGCCTGGACGATCCAGGTGACATACTACTTAAAAACGTGGCCTGGACGATCCAGGTGACATAACATTAGACTTGGCCTGGACGATCCAGGTGAAATACCATATTGAACATAGCCTGGACAATACAGGTAACATACAACATTGAACCCGGCCTGGATGATCCAGATGACGCACAACATTAGACTCGGCCTGGACAATCCAGGTAACATACTACGTAAAACTCGGCCCCGTATGATCCAGGGGACATATAAAAACTCAGCCTGGACGATCCAGGTGACGTGTTACATTGGCTCGTTTGAAAAACTAACTGCGTGTCACAACAATGGCTAAATTGAAGGTCCAGTTGTCGCCCAACATTTAGCTCATCCTGGCGTGACCCAGAGGCAAGATAAATGATGTGACATGGTATAAGTGGTAGCTGAACCTAGACGATCCAGGTGACATACAACGCTAAAGTTGGCCTGGACGATCCAGGTGACATACAACATTGAACTCGGCCTGGACGATCCAGGTGACATACAACGTTTAAAGTTGGCCTGGACGATCCAGGTGACATAACATTAAACACGGCCTGGACGATCCAGGTGACATACAACGCTAAAGTTGGCCTGGACGATCCAGGTGACATAACATTAAACACGGCCTGGACGATCCAGGTGACATACAACGCTAAAGTTGGCCTGGACGATCCAGGTGACATACAACATTGAACTCGGCCTGGACGATCCAGGTGACATACAACGTTTAAAGTTGGCCTGGACGATCCAGGTGACATGACATTAAACACGGCCTGAACGATCCAGGTGACATACAACGCTAAAGTTGGCCTGGACGATCCAGGTGACATACAACATTGAACTCGGCCTGGACGATCCAGGTGACATACAACGTTTAAAGTTGGCCTGGACGATCCAGGTGACATGACATTAAACACGGCCTGGACGATCCAGGTGACGTACAACATTGAACTTGGCCTGAGTGGTCCAGGTGACAGATGATTTAAGTACGCGGTATATGTGATAACTGAACTGATCGCGCGCCGCTGACGAATCTTTCCAGCCAAACCTGCGTTTGGAAACAGGGAGCCTGCCACGCGCAATTTTGGACCCCTGACACCTGCTGGTAGTGTGAATCCCTGCTTCCATGCCGTGACACAATTCTGACCTGCAGGGACCAAGTAACTTACTGGCCCATGTGCTGTTGATTAATATATGCAAATACGCACACCAAAATTGCCCCTGACACAGGCTAGAAGCTGGGCTGCCGCAGTTTGGCGTAACGCCGGCAACAATGCCCACTGCTTCCCATCTGTGCCGCCTCTGCTATATAGCGTCTCTGCTGGGGCAATGATTTATTATCCCCCTTTTTTTTTTTTTTTATCTGGGGTGGATATTTCCGAGTGGGCATGTGGCGCACTCATGGCCGCTGCAGGGAGGGAAAGGGGGACCCCCGTGCTTGCTACCCTGCTTGGACTGGGATGTGCGGTCCCCAAGTGCGAGCCTGGAGTGGACGGACGTGTGTGGGAGGTGTTGCGATCAGTGCTCGGCTGGAGGAGGGCAGGCGGAAGTGGATGCGTTCCACCTTGAACCGCAGAACCTTTGTGGAGGAGTGCTACTGCCCGTAGCCGTGAGTAGGCGGGAGCTCATGCTCCAAGAACTTACGTGTAACCGAACGACCTCTCTTGATATCGTGGCGCTGTGTAGCGAATCGCACTTGAACAACCCGACGTGAAGCTGGAAAAAAACAGACGTGAAGCTTGCATGGCAGCTAGATGTGGCTCCTCCTACAAAGTAAGTGAGACACACCACCTGAGGGAAGGAATTGGCAGGTATATATAGGGAGCCAACGCCCTGCCCACAAATACAGGCTGAAATCAGCCTTAATACTAGTTGCTTTTAGGGGTGTTTGAATTTGCTTTTAATTTATTTAGTTGGGCCCTTTATTTAGTTGGGTCCGTCACATGATCTTTTACCATGGTGATGGATCATTTGACGGACCATGTGATGACCAGAGTGACGTCACCACAGGTCCTTTTCCTGCACACAGCAAAAAAGAAGACAGAAGAGATGCCGGGCTGCGCGAGCAAGTGGATTAAGGTGAGTTTAATTATTTTTATTATTTTTTTAACCCCTCCAGCCCTATTGGGCCCTATGCATTCTGTATTCAGAATGCTATTATTTTCCCTTATAACCATGTTATAAGGGAAAATAATACAATCTACAGAACACCGATCCCAAGCCCGAACTTCTGTGAAGAAGTTCGGGTTTGGGTACCAAACATGCGCGATTTTTCTCACACGAGTGCAAAACGCATTACAAGGTTTTGCACTCGCGCGGAAAAATCGCGCATGTTCCCACAACGCACCCGCACCTTTTCCCGCAACGCCCATGTGAAAGAGGCCTAACACTGACATATGTAAGGTTATGCACATGGGAAGGAATAATGCAAGTCACCCGTACATACTAAATGGTAAAACACTGGGTAACACTGACACAGAAAAGGACCTAGGAATTTTAGTGAACAGCAAACTAAGCTGTAGAAACCAGTGTCAGGCAGCTGCTGCCAAGTCCAATAAGATAATGGGTTGTATCACAAGGGGCATATATGCCCGTGATGAGAACATAGTCCTGCCATTTTACAAATCATTAGGTTAGACCACATGTGGAGTACTGTGTGCAGTTCTGGGCTCCTGTGAACAAGGCAGACATAGCAGAGCTGGAGAGGGTAGAGAGGAGGGCAACTAAAGTAATAACTGGAATATTAAAATTAGGGTTATTCACCTTATAACAAAGACGACTGAGGGGAGATCTAATAACTATGTATAAATAAATCAGGGGTCAGTACAGAGATCTCTCCCATCATCTATTTATCCCCAGGACTGTGACTGTGACAAGGGGACATCCTCTGCTTCTGGAGGAAAGAAGGTTTGTACACAAACATAGCAGAGAATTATTTACGGCAAGAGCAGTGAGACTATGGAACTCTCTGCCTGAGGAGGTGGTGATGGTGAGTTTGCTAAAAGAGTTCATGAGGAGCCTGGATGTATTTCTGGAGTGTAATAATATTACAGGTTATAGCTAGTAGAGAGGGGTCATTGATCCAGGTAGTTATTCTGATTGCCTGATTGGAGTCGGGAAGGATTTTCTTCCCCTTAAGTGGGAAGATTGGCTTTTACCTAACAGTTTTTTTTTGCCTTTCTCTGGATCAACTTGCAGGATAACAGGCCAAACTGGATGGACAGATGTCTTTTTTCGGCCTTCTAAACGATGTTACTATATGTTACTAGTTCAGCTAAAAGTATGTCAGACAGAGAGCCATGCACAGAGGAGAGGCAGAGGCCTAAATGTTTCTGGTGCAGAGGTCGCAGCAGAGTAAGGGGGCGTGGCAGCAGGAGTTGCAGCGAGAGGCCTGAACTCCCAATGTCATCTAGCGGTTGTGTCTTGACCATCAACCCAGCGATTCTTGATTGGTTAACTTGGTCATCCACTTCATCCCAAGTGACATCAGACACCCCCAGCCAACAGTTGGTGGGTTCATCAGACACAACCCCTAGTTGCCAGGGAGCAGGCCCTGTGCCCTCACCTGTCCTCAACCTACCTCTGTCCTTTGCTGTTCCCTCAGCCACAGAAGTATTGTATGCTTTGGGCTCAGCTACACTATACAGCGAGGACGAGCTACTAGAGGACAGCTAGCAGCTACTGCCCAGCCAAGATCTGGAAGAGACATCTACCATTTCCTCCGCTAGGCGGGCAAGTAGTGATGAGGAGAGTGGCATGGGAGGTGGTGTTGCCAGCGGTAAGGCTCCTGACCTAGAGACCAATGAAGAGGACACCATGGCCCTGCATCAATATATGCAGCGTCACCATAAAGTGTCCTGGGAAAACCATGGCTCTGATGTGATGGTCCAGCCTGCTGCAGCAACTGCTGCGTCACCCAGTAGCACGCACCCGGTTTCAGGAGATCAAGGCTCCACCACCTCAGCCGAAGGGAGCTGTCTGTCATTCCCATCTTCTGCTAGTCCAGATGCTCCTGGTCCTCCTCCTCCTCATCAGTCATTCTGTCAGCAATTGATCACCGAAGCGATTGCCAAGAGACAGCAGTATGCGTGCACTCATCCAACGGCACAGAAGCTGAATGTGCTCCTGGCCAATTTTATGGTGCTACAGTCCCTCCCTTTCCAAGTGGTGGACTCTGCACCTTTCAGAGAACTGATGGATTGTGCCAAGCCGAGGTGAAGAGTCCCAAGCCATAATTTCTTTGAGAAAAAGGCAGTACCAGCCCTGTACAAATATCTAGAACAGAAGGTGGGCCAGTCTTTGAGTCTGTCGGTGTCTGCCAAAGTGCACGGCAGCGCTGATGTGTGGAGATGCAACTACGGTCAGGGACAATACATGTCCTTTACGGCCCACTAGGTGAATGTGGTTCTTGCACAGCCACACCAGCAACTTGGCCAGGTAACACCGCTTCCGCCCCCACGTTGTCATGCCATTGGTCCTCCGACAATGTCCGCCTCTGCCTCCCCATCCTCCACCATGTCCTCAGACTCCACTGCAGGGACAAGACCCAGTGCCCTTCCAGCATACCACATGTGCAGGGCATGGCGGTGTCACACTGTTCTTGACCTCGTTTGCCTTGGCGAACGGAGTCACACAGGGGAGGAACTGCTCCGTGTCCTTCAGCAAGAAATCGAATCCTGGCTTTCTCCCCGACAACTCAAAATCAGAACCATGGTGACTGCCAACAGGAAGATCATTCGGTCGGCCTTGCGTCAAGGAGGGCTGAGCCATGCTCCCTCCATGGCACATGTGTTCAATCTGGTTGTGAAGCGGTTTCTGAAGTCTTCCACCCATCTGCAAGACATCCTAAAAATGGGAAGGAAAATTTGCATGCACTTCAGCCACTCGTACAGCGCAAAGCACACCCTCCTTGATCTGCAGCGGCAGAATGGCATCCCCCAACATAGGCTGATATGCGACGTTTCCACCCGTTGGAATTCCACCCTCCATATGTTGGACCGACTATACGAACAGAGAAAGGCCATCAACGATTTCTTGATGATCCAAGCAAATACGAGTACTCCCCTGTGTAACTTCGATGTCAGTCAGTGGCAGCTCATGTGTGACACCTGCCATTTGCTCAGGCCCTTTGAGGACGCCACGTTATTTGTAAGTCGCCAGGACGACGTCATTCCCCTGCCTTATATCCTGGAACAAATGGTGGTAACAATAGCTGGTCAGGGGACAAGAGACGTGGTGCCTAGATCTCACAGCCACATGAGCCCTATAGGGACTGAACTGGAAGAGGAGGAGGGGGAGGAGGACATTGGAGCACAGGCAATGTGTAGCAAAATGGGTGGTTTTTCTACTCATCTGACAGCAGAGGAGGAGCAGGAGCAGCCAGAGGAGCTACAGGGCAATGAGGAAGACGAGACAGAGGACCCAGACACACCGTGGTAGTTTGCAGTGGAAATTGAGGCAGGGAGTCCCTCCGAGTCACTTGCACAAATGGCCTGATGCGTACTCGCTTGCGGATTGACAGACAAATTTTCACCATTCGGCAGAGGGATGACTTCTGGCTCTCCAGCTTGTTTGACCCTCGCTACCGGACCCAAATGGGGGCCTTTTTTACACCCACTGAAAGGGAGGACAAACTGAACTACTTCAGAGACATCCTATGTACTCAGATGGCCGCTGCCTATCTGCGCCATCGTCCATCCTCTCGCAGGTCTGACTGGAGGGGCCCTCTGCGCTCACGTTCCACTGCCATGGCTGCTGGGGAGGGGTGGGGTGGCAGGAGCAGTACCAGCTCCATCAGCAGCCTGAGTCTACAGTCGCTGATGAGTAGCTTTCTTCACCCGCCTAGTGAAGAAACTACTCACCAGCAGCAGCAGGTAGACCTAGAGCAGCACCTGAACTAGCAGGTGGTGGCATACTTGGACACCACCCTGCCAGCCCACATTGAAGGTCCGCTGGACTACTGGGCAGCCAAACTGGATTTGTGGCCGCAACTAGCAGAGTTTGCCTTGGAAAAGCTGTCCTGCCCAGCCAGTAGTGTGGCATCAGAGCGGGTGTTTTGTGCAGCCGGGGCCATAGTTACCCCAAGGAGAAATCTCCTGTCCACCCAAAATGTGGAGAGACTGACCTTTGTCAAGATGAATCATGTGTGGATTAGCCAGGATTTCCACCCACCAATGCCTGATGCATCTGATTAGATCATCCATGCTGCCCCACCCAAACCTTGAAAAAAGAGACTGCTTTCTTCTGGCTACCTGCCTCAGCTACTACTCTGATGCTGCCACCTGCCTGATGCTAATTTAACACAACCAATTAAAGTCCGTCAAACTATAATGAAGTAATGGGCTAAACCCTTGGTCAATATTAGAAATCACAGTGAACGGGTAGCTTTATAATATTTAAAACATAACATTTAATGATGTACAGTCATGTGAAAAAATTAGGACACCCTTTGAAAGCATGTGGTTTTTTGTAACATTTTTAATAAATGGTTATTTCATCTCCGTTTCAACAATACAGAGAGATTAAAGTAATCCGACTAAACAAAGAAAACTGAAGAAAAGTCTTTTCAAGATCTTCTGTAAATGTCATTCTACAAAAATGCCTATTCTAACTGAGGAAAAAGATAGGACACCCTTGCCCCTAATAGCGAGTGTTACCTCCTTTGGCTGAAATAACTGCAGTGAGACGGTTCTTGTAGCCATCTACCAGTCTTCGACATCGGTCTGAGGAAATTTTACCCCACTCCTCAATGCAGAACTTTTTCAGCTGTGAGATGTTTGAGGGGTTTCTTGCACGTACAGCCCTTTTCAAGTCACCCCACAGCATCTCAATGGGATTCAAATCTGGACTTTGACTTGGCCATTCCAGGACTCTCCATTTCTTCTTTTTCAGCCAATCTTTGGTTGATTTACTAGTATGTTTTGGGTCATTGTCATGTTGCATGGTCCAGTTCCGCTTCAGCTTTAATTTTCTAACTGATGGTCTCACATGTTCTTCAAGCACCTTCTGATACACAGTAGAATTCATCGTGGATTCTATGATGGTGAGCTGACCAGGTCCTGCTGCAGCAAAGCAGCCCCAAACCATGACACTTCCACCTCCATGCTTCACAGTTGGTATGAGGTTCTTTTCTTGGAATGCTGTGTTTGGTTTACGCCAAACATGTCCTCTGCTGTTGTGTCCAAATAATTCAATTTTGGACTCATCTGTCCAAAGAACATTATTCCAGAAGTCCTGGTCTTTGTCAACTTTATCGCTGGCAAATGTCAGTCTGGCCTCGATGTTTCTCTTGGAAAGCAAAGGTTTCCTCCTTGCACACCTCCCATGCAAGTTAAACTTGTACAGTCTCTTTCTGATTGTAGAGGCATGTACTTCTACATCAACAGTAGCCAGAGCCTGCTGTAGTTCTCGAGATGACACTTTAGGGTTTTTGGATACCTCTTTTAGCATCTTGCGGTCTGCTCTTGGGGTGAACTTGCTGGGGCGACCAGTCCTGGGCATGTTGGCAGTTGTTTTGAAAGCCCTCCACTTGTAGACTATCTTCTGGACAGTGGAATGGCTGATTTCAAAATCTTTTGAGATCTTTTTAAATCCCTTCCCAGACTCATAGGCTGCTACAATCTTTTTTCTGAAGTCCTCTGACAGCTCTTTTGCTCTCACCATGGTGCTCACTCTCACTTCAACAGTCAGGAGCACACCAAACTAAATGTCTGAGGTTTAAATAGGGCAAGCCTCATTCAACATGCAGAGTAACGATCTACTAATTATGTGCACCTGGTGTGATATACCTGTGTGAGATCTGAGCCAATTTAAGAGGGAATACATGTGAGGGTGTCCTATCTTTTTCCTCAGTTAGAATAGGCATTTTTGTAGAATGACATTTACAGAAGATCTTGAAAAGACTATTCTTCAGTTTTCTTTGTTTAGTTGGATTACTTTAATCTCTCTGTATTGTTGAAACGGAGATGAAATAACCATTTATTAAAAATGTTACAAAAAACCACATGCTTTCAAAGGGTGTCCTAATTTTTTCACATGACTGTACGTAGATAAAATAATGGGCCCTACTATGCTTGACAAAGATGAATAGTTGCCACTAGTAACACTTATCTCCTGAAAAAATGGGCGGAGATATGGAGGGACCAATAAGGGATAGTAATAAAGTAGGGAGATAGGATGAAGGGTAGCCAGGTACCAAGGCAGAGAGACACAGTGCTGGGTCACAATCCCTAGATCACCCTGTCTCTCTATATCCTCCTCCTATCTAACACAATATCCCTATTGCAACCCTTCCTTAAGATGGACTGCCCAGCTTTGCCCGATAGCCAGAAATGGTCCTTAGGTGGTTACCCTAGCACCAGGGGAGGGGGCAAAAAAGATGGCAAAGATAAATGTGATGAATCAAGAGCAAGCGAATCCACAACTGGTGTGAAATCACCTACAGTACCAGACACGTTCATACACAAAATAAGATATGTTATCCAAAATAATTAACACTTAATGATGGTGGTATAGTCCCGACGCGTTTCCTCAGTGTTACCTGATTCGTCAGGGGACAAAATTATATCTAGAGAGCCCTTAGGCTGGGCTCAGTTATCCAACAAAATAGGGTCACAGGGGGCACACTGATAAATCAAGCCCACAAAGCTTTTACAGTCTCCCTAGTGGTGGAGAACTGTACAGCAAATGAGGTATGAAGATGAACAATTGTGTGACCTCCAATCGGTCAACCGTTGTAAAGTTAGAGACCGAGACACCCTCTATTTTGTAAGGCCTGTGGTGATTCCTGGTATTTAATCCTCTATCCGTGTGGACAAAGAGATCTCAGGTGCTCAATGTTTAATGCACACCAATGTCCAGGTATAGGTGTCTAGACCTGGAAGATAAACCAGGAGTAACCAGAGGTCAATAGTCTTAACCAAACCTAGTTATATTGTTTGGTAAGACTTCAATCCAAACCTAGTAAACCGGTGATCATATATTCATAAATGCTTCTCATTAACTGAAAGTATCTATTCAATACACTTCCAATAAGAAAAGCATTCTGTCAGTTGATAGTATCAGTTTAACACACATTGTAACCGATCCCCCACCAGTGATGTCACTAGCGGACGTTTAAGAGACGGTACAACATAACTTATCTCATGCTAATAACAGTCTGGTATAAAAGCATAAGGTAATGAGCAGCTTATCTGTCCAGTCGTTGGTAATGACCGTTCCCAGATATGGATGGATGGAGGGTATTCCCTGGCGTCCCGCGTGTAGCAATACCAGGAATCACCACAGGCCTTACAAAATAGAGGGTGTCTCGGTCTCTAACTTTACAACGGTTGACCGATTGGAGGTCACACAATTGTTCATCTTCATACCTCATTTGCTGTACAGTTCTCCACCACTAGGGAGACTGTAAAAGCTTTGTGGGCTTGATTTATCAGTGTGCCCCCTGTGACCCTATTTTGTTGGATAACTGAGCCCAGCCTAAGGGCTCTCTAGATATAATTTTGTCCCCTGACGAATCAGGTAACACTGAGGAAACGCGTCGGGACTATACCACCATCATTAAGTGTTAATTATTTTGGATAACATATCTTATTTTGTGTATGAACGTGTCTGGTACTGTAGGTGATTTCACACCAGTTGTGGATTCGCTTGCTCTTGATTCATCACATTTATCTTTGCCATCTTTTTTGCCCCCTCCCCTGGTGCTAGGGTAACCACCTAAGGACCATTTCTGGCTATCGGGCAAAGCTGGGCAGTCCATCTTAAGGAAGGGTTGCAATAGGGATATTGTGTTAGATAGGAGGAGGATATAGAGAGACAGGGTGATCTAGGGATTGTGACCCAGCACTGTGTCTCTCTGCCTTGGTACCTGGCTACCCTTCATCCTATCTCCCTACTTTATTACTATCCCTTATTGGTCCCTCCATATCTCCGCCCATTTTTTCAGGAGATAAGTGTTACTAGTGGCAACTATTCATCTTTGTCAAGCATAGTAGGGCCCATTATTTTATCTACGTACATCATTAAATGTTATGTTTTAAATATTATAACACACCTGCCTGATGCCACACATCTGATGCCAAGTGCTCCTTCTTTCACCCACCTTCGTCAGCGGGTACTGGTATTGCGACCCACCGCCCCACTCTGTCACCGGATCACTTTGTGGTCTCTTGATGCTGCTGCTGCGATTTCCACACTGTGTCACCTTCACACTCTGTGGTCTCCTGATGCTGCTGCCACTGCCATCTCCACACTATGTCACCTTGCCATTCTGTGGTATCCTGATGCTGCTGCCGCCATCTCCACACTACAGTACGTCACCTTTCCACTCTGTGGTATCCTGATGCTGCTGCTGCCATAACCATACTATGTCACCTTGCCACTCTGTGGTATCCTGATGCTGCTGTCCTCTCCACATTATCTTGATGCTGCTGCTGCCATAACCACACTATGTCACCTTGCCACTCTGTGGTATCCTGATGCTGCTGCCCTCTCCACATTATGTCACCTTGCCACTCTGTGGTATCCTGATGCTGCTGCTATATGCACACTATGTCACTTTGCCACTCTGTGGTATCCTGATTCTGCTGCTGGTGCTGCCATCTCCACACTATGTCACCTTGCCACCCTGTGGTATCCTCCTGATGCAGCTGCTGCCGCCACCTCCAGACTCGGTCATTGTGCCACTCGGTGGCCTTCACCTGATGCTGCCAACTCCAGACTGTGTCATTGTGCTACTCGGTGTCCTTCTCATGCTGCTGCCACCTCCAGACTCTGTCATTGTGTCACTTGGTTTCCTTCTAATACTGCTTCCACTTCCAAACCCTGTCATTGGGTGTCATGCCCCACTCTGACGATGTGCGGAGGTCAGCCAGGATTGCAGCACGAGTTTAGTGTTTGTTTTGGAGTCGTGCTGGATCCGCCCCTCATCAGGTGCACTGGGTGGAGTCATAAGTTTAAATAGCTCCACAGCCCAGTGCCCTGAGCGGATAATACTCATCATTGTGGTCTTGGAAGCTAGGAAGGAAGGTTGGCTGTCTGTTCCAGCTCAGGAAGATAAGTGTTGTTTCTAGTTGGTTGTTTTGTGTCATCTATCCCATCCAGGTTCTGTGCAAGCAGGCTGCTCCTATTTCCCACTTCACCATCTCAGGGAATTCAGGGTTTTGTCAGCCCAGGCACGGGGACATCTCATACCTACCTTTAAGGTCTGTAGGTGGGCTGAGCAGTGCAGGGAAAGAGGTCAGGGATCAGCTAGGAGGTGACCCTTCCCCTGTCTCTCGCCCAGAGCCTGGTTGGTGCGTTATCTGTTATACTGAGTGCACGCCCGCCATGACATTGGGCCACTCTGTGGTCTCCTCATGCTGCTTCCACCTCACCACTATGTCATAAGTCCACTCTGTGGACTTCTCATGCTGTTCCCACCCTCCCCACTTCATGTCTGGTCCACTATTTTGGCTTTCGGCCTGGCTGACATCATCATTTATTTGACCTTTCTTCTGATCTGTCAGAAGGAAGGAAAAATTAGATGCACAATGGATCCTGTCTGTGCAGCAGCTGTAAATCCTGTATGGTCCCATCAGAATTGGCTTATGATTTGGTAGCCAAAAGCAGGAGTGGGTACAAAACACAGAAGACATGCAAATATTCCATTCACGTGTCATCTCTGTTTTAGATCCACTCCTGTTTTTTTTTGCATTAGCAATACTGATGGATTATTTAGCAAATGCTGACCGAGTGAAGGCATATTCTCCACAGACAGGATCCGTTTTTTTGGGGTTATTGTTCTGACGGATCAGAGGAAGGGCAAATTAATCAGTGACGTCAAAACAAACTTATTGCTGACACCCTCTCCACTCTGTCAGGGGGGCTCTACTTGTATAAGTGTTTAATAGAACAGGTTCTGTAGACATCTATGTGGAATCAGCTGACGACGGTGTAAAAGGAGTGTGCTTCGACCTGTAACATCGACCTGTAAGGCTGAGTTCATACTTTAGTTATTTGGTCAGTTTTGGCCCTGTGACTGCCCAAATAAGTGAAGTGTGCAGTGATTCTAAGAGCGACGCCTGTCATCTCCATGTCATACGGACTCACAGTATTACTTCATTACCAAAGCAGACTCCCTATGCATGTTACTGCAAGGCACAGTGTTCTACACCACTGTAAAGGCTATCTGCAGCCAGGACATAGCCTTTTTTTTACGTAATTCGCCGCAAATAAATTTGGATCGAATCATTTTTCCAAAAAAATTCGGCGAACCGGCGAATCTAATTTTTTTAAAATTTGCTCATCTCTAATAACAATCAATAAAGCGTTTTTTGTTTTCTTTTAACTGTCCTGAATTAGACAGTGAGCTTGAATGGGACAAGGGATCAAAAGATCCCATGTTCTAGCCCCCTAAGGGGGCTATGTGTTATTAACTTAAAAGTTTAGAAAAAGTAAAAAAAACAAAAAAAAAAACAAGACATTAAAAGTTAAAATTTAAATTACAGCCCTTTCCCAATTTTACATATAAAAATATATAAACAATAAAAAATGTAAGCATATTAGGTATCGTTGCATCTAAAAAATTTCTGAACTATTGAATTATAAAAAAAATTCTGATGTGGTGAATGTCGTAACGGAAAAATAATTTAAAGCGTTATTCGCCATTTTGTAGTCACCTTGTCCCCCCCAAAAAAATAAATAAAAAATAACTGTGATCAAAAAGTCATATATTCCACAAAATGGTGCCATTAAAAACTACAGTTCGTTATACAAAAAACAAGCCCTCACACAGCTCTCTAGACCAAAATATAAAAAAGTTTTTGCTGCCAAAAAATATTGAATTGATGCAGCAATTGCAGTGGTGAGCAGATGTAATTTCAAGAATGGCGCCCCCATCCACTTCTATGGGACGGCTCCTTCCTGTTCAAGTGAATACTACGGAGCCATCCCTCTGATCTGATATTAATGATGACCTATCCTGAGGATAGGTCATGAATAATAAAAAAGTGGACAACCCCTTTAAAGGGTTAAAGTATTCAGGTCACAGATGGCTTTTCAAGAACTGGCAATATTGACTTGTAGGTCTCTGTGTATCTATAGTAAGTGTTTATTTCAGAGAAAAGTCCCAATGTAGTCACCATTGATAATACATAATATAAACTGTCTTTGTCTATCCTCATAAAAATAACTGCCATGCTACAGTATGATATTAGAACTTACCCTGTCATTATGTTGCTTCCCAAGGACACTTCTTGTGTTGAAAAAGGAATAAATATATTATTTGCAGCCTGCGGTTTGATCCACAGTAGAAGGAAGGAGTTTTTGAACAAGGCTTTTTATAATACATCTAAGATTCTGTGAGCAAGCAACCATTCTGGTCACATCCAGAATATAACCATGATTAGGAGATGGGGGGATTTCTTCAGGGTCGGTTTTAGACAATGTGGCTCTGGGTACAGTAGGGGCCTATAGGATTAATTATTGTACCAAAAAAATAGTCAGTCAGTCAGCTTAGAAGGGGATTTGCAGAGAGCTTTAGTGCAGATCTCTTGCAGTTCTATGTACATTGCTAGTGTCTTAAAGACCCAAGACATGCAGTATATACATACCCGTACATGGTTATTAAAGGGTTGTCCCAGGAAAAATATTCTGTTTTCAAACCAGCACCTGAATGTAAATACTTTAGTAATTCCATGTAATACATTTTTTTGTTTAGCAACATGGAATATTGGTAGCATTTCGTTAGGATATACCACTAAAGTCAGATATATGTATAGTCTTGTGGTAGGTATTGAGTCTTATCCCCATAGTTGAATTAAACAGGTCCACACATTAGGGGCATGGGTACATCAGGAAAGCTTCAAACAGTTAAAGGGGTAGTCTCCCCTGGAACATGTCATTTGGATATACCACTAAGGTCAGATAGGTGGAGGTCCCACCTCTGGGACCTGCACCTATCTCTATAATGAAGTTCTTAAAGAGAATGAGAGCGCACTCCACATTTCTATGGGACGTCTGAAAATAGCGAGCGTGCTGCTCACCTATTTTTGGCTTTCCCATAGAAATGAATGGAGGGCAGCTGCACATGCACGTTAATCTCCCAGAGGTGGGAACCGCACCAATCTAACAGGAGTGGCATATTCTAGTGATATGCCACCAATGTTCCAGGTGAGACAATCCCTTTAAGTTAATGGAAATTCCATGGGCAGCGAGGCACAGTCAGCTGGAGAGGTAGTGGGGGTGAACCCTGGACATTGGCAGGCACAACAGCGAGATACAGTTTAGCTTTCCTTTGCAGATTTATGTCAGAGGTCAAATTGACATTTCTCTCCAATAGAGGACTCCAAACGTGATGTGAACAGTCCCTAAGCTGTGCCTAATGCTGGGACATTGACTACAAGTAGACCGACATGTAAGATTGCTAATGAAGGAAATCACAATAGTTTCTGAAGCAGAAAGGATATTTTGGTCCTAGCAGCGACCCATAGCCTGCAATGTCACCAATCGCTTTGTTGCAGAGACAGAGCTGACTTTCGTATTTGGAGTTGTGCCACCAGTCAGGGCACACTCTGCTTAGCCGTCATACATGTACTAATATTGCCTATATCCATCCAGTGCCCTTGTACTCTTACTAGCGGTCAAGCCAGTTAGGGAACGTGGAGCTCCAAGACATCCTGATGGAGTGGAGGAAACAGGTTTCATCAGGTACTCAGTTCTCTCTAGTTCTACCCAGTGATCACTTATTCCGGTAAAGCACAGATGTATTTGATCTTGGGTGTTTGAGATAGTGGTGCACTGTGGTGGAAGCTGTTGTAGTTTTGTGTATCTGTAGCACAGACCATTTTCAACAAATGTTTTAACATTCCCTTCATTTTTTCAGGTTGCGGTACCGCAGCAATTCTGCAGCACTACCAATTCAAGTGATAGTGAAGTTTTGTATATTAGTCTATGTAGGGTTTTTATTCATTTTAGACTGTTATTTTATTTTTTTACATAATTATGGGTCTTTCTGATTAGTATAGTAGTTGCATCCATTTTTTATTTTAGTAATTATCTATGGCTTAATTTATTGTACTCTATATTCATTTGATATCCACTTTTGAGTTATGTATATAGTAACTTTTAACAACTTTAGAGACACCACGCTCCTTCCACTATGTCAATAAATATATAGGTGCTTTGCCTGTCTCTTCACACTATGAAGCCTTTTGTCTTATGCCAAAATGTCTTTTTAAACCAGAACTTTGTATCTGTATTTATGTACAGTTGTTTTAAACACCAAAGAAAGCTTCATCAATTCATTCCTGGAGTTCTGTCTCCCCACAGAGCTGGCAACTGCCCTGTTTTTCTCTTCTTTCCTTGTGTTTACAAAGTTCCGGACCTACACTGACCGGTGGGGCAGCATGGAGAAGCGGGGGTAACTCCTGCATTCAGTGCTACAAGCTGTTGTACCCTAAGCACAACAGAAAAAAAATCACTGTATTTTCACACGCAATTCCATTTTATACAGAATTGTATAAATGGCAAATTTCTAAATCACTTCATTTAAAAAGATATACCTGCATCCACCTGAAAAAAAAAAAAAAAAAGCTGCAAGGTTATGGCCACTAGGGGTCTCACACTTTGCAGTCCACTGCCTATTGTCAGGCAACATCCATCCCTAATAACAGAAAAACAGAAGATGGCTCACAGGAAATGAGGGCGTGTCTGAGCTAGCTCAGATCCTGAGCCTGATGAAAGAACTGATCTACATAGCTTTTGAAGATTATAGGAGCGTTCTGTGTGTCTATAAGTGTGAGTTCCCCCTCCTTATCTGTTCTGTGAGCTCCGGAGCTGAAAATAAACATAGTAGGGAGTAAGGGAAAGGATGTCACTGTACTAACTAGTGGCAGATTCCACAGAAAGGAAACACCCCTGCTTGTGAAAGAAATACATCTGGCTGTGCAGCATCTAAAAGAGGAAATAATTCCACTTAGACTTGTTTAACTGGAGCATGTCAGCAGTTTTGACCAGGTAGGGGCTGGAAAAGCAGTACACATACATTTTGTGGAGCCTTTCTCATTAATAGTAGTGGGAATATGAAGTTTTATTCTGCCAGGTTCTGCTCTCTGAAGTGCCCAGGGTGGAGCTTCACTTCAACTGCTCTGTGCATTGAACTGCTTCACGGCCCCTCTTCTCTGCTCTGAGTGATATCTGTAGTATCCAACCAGGAGACCAGTATAACTGGCACTCAGTAGTTGCAAGAGTTGAGTCTGGTTGAATAAAACTTAAAGGCATTGTCCAAGTTATTTTTCTGATAACCTATCCTCAGGGCCAGCAGCTTTCCCTTCATTGTTTACCTGCTCACCATCGCAACAGCAGAGTTGAGCAGGTGTAACTACTAGAAGCCATCCCATTCACTTACATTGGGGAAAATAAATATTTTATACACTGGCGATTTTGCAGGTTTTCCCACCTACAAAGAATGGAGAGGTCTGTAATTTTTATCGTAGGTACACTTCAACTGTGAGAGACAGGATCTAAAAAAAAATCCAGAAAATCACATTGTATGATTTTTAAATAATTCGTTTGCATTTTATTGCATGAAATAAGTATTTGATCATCTACCAACCAGCAAAAATTCTGGCTCTCACAGACCTGTTAGTTTTTCTTTAAGAAACCCTCCTACTCTGCACTCATTACCTGTTTAAACTCGTTACTGTACCTGTATAAAAGACACCTGTCTGCACACTCAATCAATCACTCTTCAACCTATCCACCATGGCCAAGACCAAAGAGCTGTCTAAGGACACAAGGGATAAAATTGTAGACCTGCACAAGACTGGGATTGGCTACAGGACAATAGGCAAGCAGCTGTTGGAGCAATTATTAGAAAATTGAAGAAACACAAGATGACTGTCAATCTTCCTCGGTCTGGGACTCCAGGCAAAATCTCACCTCTTGGGGTAAGGATGATTCTGAGAAAGGCCAGGAATCAGCCCAGAACTACACAGGAGTACCTGGTCAATGACCTGAAGAGAGCTGGGACCACAGTCAAAGATTACCGTTAGTAACACGCTATGTCTTCATGGATTAAAATCCTGCAGCGCACATAAGGTCCCCCTGCTCACTCCAGCACTTGTCCAGGCCAATTTGAAGTTTGCCAACGACTATCTGGATGTTCCAGAAAAGGTATAGGAGAGGGTCATGTGGTCAGATGAGACCAAAATATAATTTTTTGGTATCAACTCCACTTACCGTGTTTGGAGGAAATAGATGTCACGCCCGTGTGTGGGAGGGAGATGCCACACCGGATAAAGAAGGAGAGTGAATAAGGAACAAGGCCTGAAATCAGGTTAAGAAAGAAGGACACCTCCTAGTCAAATCCCTAATTACAGTCCTGACTGGCTATTAGTATGAACAGACCCCAAAGGTAGGTGAGTTCATACGCAGGTTCTAACTCACCCTATAAGACCCTGGTTATAGTGACAGGAATGAGACTACCTGCTCCTCCAGAAAGGAAGGACGACCAGGAGTCTCCCTCGGCCTACAACAAAGGGCAGGGGAAAAACAAGACACAGATAAACCAAAACAAAATGCAAAAGGGAAAGGAAACACTTAACTTTCCAGTAGCTATGGCAGCAACAGAAACTCAGCTGAGAACCAAGCACCAGCAGACCACAGATACCACTGAAGCTATAAACCGCACAGCATTGTGGGAAAAGCAACTATAAATAAGGAAAGTTAAATGACCACAATGGCAATACCTGGAGGTTAGAGGTGTGGCCACTATCAGAAACAACACAGACGTCTATTGATCCACAAGGAAACCTGTCAGATCAAAACACGTGTTGCCAGTCTCACAGATATTCTGTCACTCACTGTCGTGGGGACGTCCGTATGTCTCGGTATGTCCGTGACAGAAGAAGAATGAGTACAACCACAAGAATACATTCCCAACCGTGAAGCATAGGGGTGGAAACATCATACTTTGGGTGTGCTTTTCTGCAAAGGGGACAGGGTGACTGCACTGTATTGAAGGGATGATGGATGGGGCCATATATCGCAAGATTTTGGCCAACAACCTCCTTCCCTCAGTAAGAGCATTCAAGATGAGTCGTGGCTGGGTCTTCCAGCATGACAATGAGGAGTGGCTAAGGAGTGGCTCGGTAAAAAAGCATTTCAAGGTCATGGAGTGGCCTAGCCAGTCTCCAGACCTGAACCCAATCTGAAATCTTTGGAGGGACCTGAAGCTCAATGGAGCCCAGCGACAGCCCAAGGCCTGAAAGATCTGGAGAAGATCTGTATGGAGGAGTAGGCCAAAATCCCTGTTGCAATGTGTGCAAACTTGGTCAAGAACTACAGGAAACATCTGACCTCTGTAATTGCAAACAAAGGTTTCTGTACCAAATATTAAGTTCTGTTTTTCTATTGAATCAAATACTAATTTCATGCAATAAAATAAAAATTAATTATTAAAAAATCATACAATGTGATTATTTGGATTTTTTTTAATTCTATCTCTCACAATTGAAGTGTACCTATGATAAAAATTACAGACCTCTCCATTCTTCTCAATACTTATTTTCTCCAGTGTAAATCGAATGGCTCGTTGCTATAGACTTAAATACAACCAAATTATTGGCAGGGGGTGCCAGGTGTTGGACCCCCGCCAATCTGATACTGATGACCTATCCTGAGAATAGGTTATCAATAGAAATAACTTGGACAACCCCTTTAACATATTAACAGTACTGATGAGAAAAGCTCCACAAAGTTATGTTGCTAGTGTTTGCCCCAAACCTTATATGCTGCATTTAATATGTCAAAGTGCTCAGCAAGAGGAGGGACCTGGTATTTGCCTACCCGTCCCCACCCTTATTTCCCCAACACAGAGAACTTCAGTCCTTAATGTGAACTAGCTCCCTTCTGTTGTAAACTTGTAGATACTATGTGGTCACTTCTAATGTCTGATGCCTTTCAGCTGAGTTCCATTCCCTAAAAATGAATATATGATCAGCACTATTATAGCTGGTGCTGTTTTCTTAAGCTAGACCATTTTACTCCTATAACTGCCATTTTTAGCTCTCTAAATATATTTAAATTGTAACAAATGAAAAAGTAGTAATTGTGTATGGTTAAAGGGGTATACCAGTTAGAAGTTTTTCCCTATACACAGGATATGGGATAACTATCCCATCCTACTGCTAGGATCCCCATCGATCACGAGAAGGGAGCCCCATACCACTTACAGCCCTCCTGAAATGAACGGAGCGGCCGGTTAGGCATGCGTCTGGCCACTCCATTCATCTCTAGGGAAATTCCAGATACAGTATAGCCGAGTGCTGTACTCAGATATCTCCACAACACTCATAGAATTGAATGGAGCAGACACGTCCATGTGCGACAGTCTGCTCTGTTCATTTCGGGGGTGCTGCAGGGGGTACAGGGTCCACATTCTCGTGATCGGTGGGGGTCCCAGAGGTAGGACCACCAACAATCTGATAGTTATTCCCTATCCTGTGGATAGGGGATAACTTCCAACAACCGGAATACCCAGGACCGTCTTTAATATTGATTGGACCCTGGGCAAGAATTTACTTGGACCCCTGGATCCCGCCTTCCCACACCCTAGCATGCAATCACGCCCTCCACCACAACACACACAAAAAAAAAAAGTAGTATATATAATATAGCTTACAGTGAATTACTGTAAATATTTACAGTTCTGAAGACTCCAGCAGGCTCAGGATCAGTGCTCTGGGCAGCTGGGCTCAGGGCTGGAAGTGGGCACCGCTCTGCAGTTCAGGAAGGAGACCGGGGCTCGGCTCACCCTACCGTTGCAGTGCCTCTGCGTGACGTCACGGAGCGCGGTGTACGCAAAGGGCAGGGGAGATCGGGAGGAGGAGCAAGCACCGGGGGAGATCGGGAGGACAATAATAAAAAAATATTTTCCATTACACCTCAGGTCAGACCCCCAATGTTAATCAGACCTCAGCTGACAGACCCAATCAGACCCCCAATGTTAATAAGACCCTCAATCACACCTCATATCAGCCCCCCAATGCCATTTATCATCCCCCCAGCCTAATATATCATCCCCCCAATGCTATATATCAGGCCCCCAATGCCATATATCAGCCTCATGTATCAGGCCCCCAGCCTCATGTATCAGGCCCCCAGCCTCATGTATCAGGCCCCCAGCCTCATGTATCAGCCCCCCAGCCTCATGTATCAGCCCCCCAGCCTCATGTATCAGCCCCCCAGCCTCATGTATCATCCCCCAGCCTCATGTATCATCCCCAACCTCATATCAGCCCCCCAGCCTCATATCAGCCCCCCAGCCTCATGCATCAGCCTCATGTATCAGCCTCACAGCCTCATGTATCATACCCCCATGCTGCCCCTTTTGCCCCAGGTTAAAGACAGCCCTGTAAATACCTCTTTAATGATCAAAACACTGTCTGGACTCAAAACATCCAGGAGTTCATCTATAACTTTACAGTGGCGGTTGCTCTTGGCTTTATCTGCAGATCTTATTACATAATATATTAAATGAGAAAAATCAAAATTGATGGATTTCAACTAATAAAAAAATTTCCTTGTATTTCAACTCCAAATGTTTTAGGATTTTTAAACATTTCATTTATGAACCTGAACACTTTCTTAGGCTACATGCACACAAACGTATTTTGTTTCTATGTCCATTCCGTTTGTTTTGCGGATAGGATGCGGACCCATTCATTTCAATGGGTCCGCAAAAAGTGCGGACAGCTCACCGTGTGCTATCCGCATCCGTATGTCCGTTCTGTAGCCCCGCCAAAAAAAAAACATGTCCTAATCTTGTCCGTTTTAGGCATTGTTACAACGGATCTGCAAAAAAAACTAATGGCATGCGGATGTCATCAGTTTTCTTTTTGTGGATACGCAATTTGCGAACCGCAAAACACATACGGTCATGTGCATGTAGCCTTAGGCTACATGCACATGACAGTGAAAAAAAACAATTTTTAACGGACATTTTTTTCACGGATGCCTTTCTAAGAAATGGACGTTAAAAATGGACCCATTCAATTGTATGGGGGCAGTCTGTCAGTGAAAAACGGACAAGATAGAGCATGTTCTATTTTTTTACATCCATTTTTCACTGACAGTCAGAAAAACTGCCATGTGAATAACCCCATAGACTATCATAAGTCTTAAAATGGACATGTGATGGCCGTTAAAAAAATCATGTCCGTTTTTCACTGTCTTGTGCATGTAGCCTTATTCTCATGTTTTGTGAAGTTTGAGAATCTGGATTCTAGGATGCTTTGTTGAAGTGAATTCTATTTGTATACAAGAATCTGGTGTTTAACGTGTTTGATTTTAATTACTGTATTATGTATGTTCCAGCATTTTTATTATTTGAAATATTTCAGACCATATAGGACAGTGCTCTGTCTCCACCTAGTGGCCAGTTTCATGCTATAAAAGTCAGTAGCCTCTGTAATGTGTCAAACATGATTCTATAAGAGTTAGACTTTTACACTTCAATGTTCATGTTATGCTATGTGTCATGTAGTGTAAGTACAAATGGAACCATCACTTTTCAGACTGCTCCAATGTTTTTACTGACTGATATTGGCGATCTTATATTTCAATCCAATGCACATAGTGTGCATTAGTTATGACAGACAGGTTGTGGAGTGTGAATATGTAAACTGTGATTTCAGCCACGTAAGGCTATAGACTAAGGCTATGGGAATTTTGCACTGGTGTTTTCTATGTATTTTTTTTTGTGACAGTTTTTGTGACATTTTTTGTGTTTGTTTTTTTCTTATCTAAATGGCCATGTGAACTATGGGGGTCATTTAGGGAAACAGAAATATGCCTATATTAGGCATAATTGTGGTGCAGATCGCAGCGCAATGGTCCTTTGCACTGCATTCTACGACTTTTCTTTTTTTAATAGTATCTTTTTATTTATTAATTTAGCAAAAAGCATAACGAACACATCAAATACAGACAATCATCAATTGAGTCTAGTACAAATCAAATACATGGGATCCATCATAACAGTTCCTCATGACCCAAGTTCGGGACAGAAGAAAAAGATATCACTTTCAGGATGAACAGTACCCAAGATATCAATCCTAAGGAAGATTCAAAGTACTGCACACACGCACACACATTCACACACGCCTTCATTGGTCAGAACAGTCTTTCAGTCATCTATGGTACTAGAGTCTGGGCTCCAATGCAGGGGTCCCATATCTTCATGAAGCGATCAGGGGTCCCTCTTCTCTCAAACACAAACTTGTATAATTCAAGATCAGCATTAACCACCTCAGCCCCCAGTGCTTAAACACCCTGAAAGACCAGGCCACTTTTTACACTTCTGACCTACACTACTTTCACCGTTTATTGCTCGGTCATGCAACTTACCACCCAAATGAATTTTACCTCCTTTTCTTTTCACTAATAGAGCTTTCATTTGGTGGTATTTCATTGCTGCTGACATTTTTACTTTTTTTGTTATTAATCGAAATTTAACGATTTTTTTTGCAAAAAAATGACATTTTTCACTTTCAGTTGTAAAATTTTGCAAAAAAAACGAGATCCATATATAAATTTTGCTCTAACTTTATTGTTCTACATGTCTTTGATAAAAAAAAAAATGTTTGGGTAAAAACAAAATGGTTTGGGTAAAAGTTATAGCGTTTACAAACTATGGTACAAAAATGTGAATTTCCGCTTTTTGAAGCAGCTCTGACTTTCTGAGCACCTGTCATGTTTCCTGAGGTTCTACAATGCCCAGACAGTACAAACACCCCACAAATGACCCCATTTCGGAAAGTACACACCCTAAGGTATTCGCTGATGGGCATAGTGAGTTCATAGAACTTTTTATTTTTTGTCACAAGTTAGTGGAAAATGATGATTTATTTTTTTTTCTTACAAAGTCTCATATTCCACTAACTTGTGACAAAAAATAAAAAGTTCTATGAACTCACTATGCCCATCACGAAATACCTTGGGGTCTCTTCTTTCCAAAATGGGGTCACTTGTGGGGTAGTTATACTGCCCTGGCATTCTAGGGGCCCAAATGTGTGGTAAGGCGTTTGAAATCAAATTCTGTAAAAAATGACCAGTGAAATCCGAAAGGTGCTCTTTGGAATATGGGCCCCTTTGCCCACCTAGGCTGCAAAAAAGTGTCACACATCTGGTATCTCTGTATTCAGGAGAAGTTGAGGAATGTGTTTTGGGGTGTCTTTTTACATATACCCATGCTGGGTGAGATAAATATCTTGGTCAAATGCCAACTTTGTATAAAGAAATGGGAAAAGTTGTCTTTTGCCAAGATATTTCTCTCACCCAGCATGGGTATATGTAAAATGACACCCCAAAACACATTCCCCAACTTCTCCTGAGTACAGAGATACCAGATGTGTGACACTTTTTTGCAGCCTAGGTGGGCAAAGGGGCCCATATTCCAAAGAGCACCTTTCGGATTTCACTGGTCATTTTTTACAGAATTTGATTTCAAACTCCTTACCACACATTTGGGCCCCTAGAATGCCAGGGCAGTATAACTACCCCACAAGTGACCCCATTTTGGAAAGAAGACACCCCAAGGTATTCGCTGATGGGCATAGTGAGTTCATGGAAGTTTTTATTTTTTGTCACAAGTTAGTGGAATATGAGACTTTGTAAGAAAAAGATAAATAAAAAAAAAAATCATCATTTTCCACTAACTTGTGACAAAAAATAAAAAAATTCTAGGAACTCGCCATGCCCCTCACGGAATACCTTGGGGTGTCTTCTTTCCAAAATGGGGTCATTTGTGGGGTAGTTATACTGCCCTGGCATTTTCCATGGGCCCTAATGTGTGGTAAGTAGGTAAATGACCTGTGAAATCCGAAAGGTGCTCTTTGGAATGTGGGCCCCTTTGCCCACCTAGGCTGCAAAAAAGTGCCACACATGTGGTATCTCCGTACTCGGGAGAAGTTGGGGAATGTGTTTTGGGGTGTCATTTTACATATACCCATGCTGGGTGAGAGAAATATCTTGGCAAAAGACAACTTTTCCCATTTTTTTATACAAAGTTGGCATTTGACCAAGATATTTATCTCACCCAGCATGGGTATATGTAAAAAGACACCCCAAAACACATTCCTCAACTTCTCCTGAATACAGAGATACCAGATGTGTGACACTTTTTTGCAGCCTAGGTGGGCAAAGGGGCCCATATTCCAAAGAGCACCTTTCAGATTTCACTGGTCATTTTTTACAGAATTTGATTTCAAACTCCTTACCACACATTTGGGCCCCTAATATGCCAGGGCAGTATGACTACCCCACAAGTGCCCCCATTTTGGAAAGAAGACACCCCAAGGTATTCGCTGATGGGCATAGTGAGTTCATGGAAGTTTTTATTTTTTGTCACAAGTTAGTGGAATATGAGACTTTGTAAGAAAAAATAAAATAAAATAAAAAATCATCATTTTCCACTAACTTGTGACAAAAAATAAAAAATTCTAGGAACTCGCCATGCCCCTCACGGAATACCTTGGGGTGTCTTCTTTCCAAAATGGGGTCACTTGTGGGGTAGTTATACTGCCCTGGCATTTTCCAGGGGCCCTAATGTGTGGTAAGTAGGTAAATGACCTGTGAAATCCGAAAGGTGCTCTTTGGAATGTGGGCCCCTTTGCCCACCTAGGCTGCAAAAAAGTGCCACACATGTGGTATCTCCGTACTCGGGAGAAGTTGGGGAATGTGTTTTGGGGTGTCATTTTACATATACCCATGCTGGGTGAGATAAATATCTTGGTCAAATGCCAACTTTGTATAAAAAAATGGGAAAAGTTGTCTTTTGCCAAGATATTTCTCTCACCCAGCATGGGTATATGTAAAATGACACCCCAAAACACATTCCCCAACTTCTCCTGAGTACGGCGATACCAGATGTGTGACACTTTTTTGCAGCCTAAATGCGCAAAGGGGCCCACATTCCTTTTATGAGGGCATTTTTAGACATTTGGATCCCAGACTTCTTTTCACGCTTTAGGGCCCCTAGAATGCCAGGGCAGTATAAATACCCCACATGTGACCCCATTTTGGAAAGAAGACACCCCAAGGTATTCAATGAGGGGCATGGCGAGTTCATAGAAATTTTTTTTTTTTGGCACAAGTTAGCGGAAATGGATTTTATTTATTTTTTTCTCACAAAGTCTCCCTTTCCGCTAACTTGGGACAAAAATTTCAATCTTTCATGGACTCAATATGCCCCTCACGGAATACCTGGGGGTGTCTTCTTTCCGAAATGGGGTCACATGTGGGGTATTTATACTGCCCTGGCATTCTAGGGGCCCTAAAGCGTGAGAAGAAGTCTGGAATATAAATGTCTAAAAAATTTTACGCATTTGGATTCTGTGAGGGGTATGGTGAGTTCATGTGAGATTTAATTTTTTGACGCAAGTTAGTGGAATATGAGACTTTGTAAGAAAAAATAAATAAATTCCGCTAACTTGGGCCAAAAAAATGGCTGAATGGAGCCTTACAGAGGGGTGATCAATGACAGGGGGGTAATCAATGACAGGGGGGTGATCAGGGAGTCTATATGGGGTGATCACCACAGTCATTGATCATGCCCCTGTAAGGCTCTATTCAGACGTCCGTGTGCGTTTTGCGGATCCGATCCATCTATCAGTGGATCCGTAAAAATCATGCGGACGTCTGAATGGAGCTTTACAGGGGGTTGATCAATGACAGGGGGGTAATCAATGACAGGGGGGTGATCAGGGAGTCTATATGGGGTGATCACCACAGTCATTGATCATGCCCCTGTAAGGTTCCATTCAGACGTCCGTGTGCGTTTTGCGGATCCGATCCATCTATCAGTGGATCCGTAAAAATCATGCGGACGTCTGAATGGAGCTTTACAGGGGTGTGATCAATGACAGGGGGGTAATCAATGACAGGGGGGTGATCAGGGAGTCTATATGGGGTGATCACCACAGTCATTGATCATGCCCCTGTAAGGCTCCATTCAGACGTCCGTGTGCGTTTTGCGGATCCGATCCATCTATCAGTGGATCCGTAAAAATCATGCGGACGTCTGAATGGAGCTTTACAGGGGTGTGATCAATGACAGGGGGGTAATCAATGACAGGGGGGTGATCAGGGAGTCTATATGGGGTGATCACCACAGTCATTGATCATGCCCCTGTAAGGCTCCATTCAGACGTCCGTGTGCGTTTTGCGGATCCGATCCATCTATCAGTGGATCCGTAAAAATCATGCGGACGTCTGAATGGAGCTTTACAGGGGGGTGATCAATGACAGGGGGGTAATCAATGACAGGGGGTTGATCAGGGAGTCTATATGGGGTGATCACCACAGTCATTGATCATGCCCCTGTAAGGCTCCATTCAGACGTCCGTGTGCGTTTTGCGGATCCGATCCATCTATCAGTGGATCCGTAAAAATCATGCGGACGTCTGAATGGAGCTTTACAGGGGGGTGATCAATGACAGGGGGGTAATCAATGACAGGGGGTTGATCAGGGAGTCTATATGGGGTGATCACCACAGTCATTGATCATGCCCCTGTAAGGCTCCATTCAGACGTCCGTGTGCGTTTTGCGGATCCGATCCATCTATCAGTGGATCCGTAAAAATCATGCGGACGTCTGAATGGAGCTTTACAGGGGTGTGATCAATGACAGGGGGGTAATCAATGACAGGGGGGTGATCAGGGAGTCTATATGGGGTGATCAGGGGTGATCAAGGGGGAATAAGGGGTTAATAAGTGACGGGGGGGGGGTGTAGTGTAGTGTGGTGCTTGGTGCAACATATTACTGAGCTACCTGTGTCTTCTGGTGGTCGATCCAAACAAAGGGGACCACCAGAGCACCAGGTAGCAGGTATATTAGACGCTGTTATCAAAACAGCGTCTAATATACCTGTTAGGGGTTAAAAAAATCACATCTCCAGCCTGCCAGCGAACGATCGCCGCTGGCAGGCTGGAGATCCACTTTCTTACCTTCCGTTCCTGTGAGCGCGCGCGCCTGTGTGCGCGCGTTCACAGGAAATCTCGGCCATCGCGAGAGGACGCGCCGGCGCGTCCAGGAGGAATGAATCAACCACCTCCAGGACGCATCTGTGCGTACAGCGGTCCGGAGGTGGTTAACTAGATGTACCCATTGTTGCACAGTAGGATTCTTAGGAGGTTTCCAGTTGAGAAGGATAGTTTTCCTAGCATAGTACAGGGAGTGCAGAATTATTAGGCAAGTTGTATTTTTGAGGATTAATTTTATTATTGAACAACAACCATGTTCTCAATGAACCCAAAAAACTCATTAATATCAAAGCTGAATATTTTTGGAAGTAGTTTTTAGTTTGTTTTTAGTTTTAGCTATTTTAGGGGGATATCTGTGTGTGCAGGTGACTATTACTGTGCATAATTATTAGGCAACTTAACAAAAAACAAATATATACCCATTTCAATTATTTATTTTTACCAGTGAAACCAATATAACATCTCAACATTCACAAATATACATTTCTGACATTCAAAAACAAAACAAAAACAAATCAGTGACCAATATAGCCACCTTTCTTTGCAAGGACACTCAAAAGCCTGCCATCCATGGATTCTGTCAGTGTTTTGATCTGTTCACCATCAACATTGCGTGCAGCAGCAACCACAGCCTCCCAGACACTGTTCAGAGAGGTGTACTGTTTTCCCTCCTTGTAAATCTCACATTTGATGATGGACCACAGGTTCTCAATGGGGTTCAGATCAGGTGAACAAGGAGGCCATGTCATTAGATTTTCTTCTTTTATACCCTTTCTTGCCAGCCACGCTGTGGAGTACTTGGATGCGTGTGATGGAGCATTGTCCTGCATGAAAATCATGTTTTTCTTGAAGGATGCAGACTTCTTCCTGTACCACTGCTTGAAGAAGGTGTCTTCCAGAAACTGGCAGTAGGACTGGGAGTTGAGCTTGACTCCATCCTCAACCCGAAAAGGCCCCACAAGCTCATCTTTGATGATACCAGCCCAAACCAGTACTCCACCTCCACCTTGCTGGCGTCTGAGTCGGACTGGAGCTCTCTGCCCTTTACCAATCCAGCCACGGGCCCATCCATCTGGCCCATCAAGACTCACTCTCATTTCATCAGTCCATAAAACCTTAGAAAAATCAGTCTTGAGATATTTCTTGGCCCAGTCTTGACGTTTCAGCTTGTGTGTCTTGTTCAGTGGTGGTCGTCTTTCAGCCTTTCTTACCTTGGCCATGTCTCTGAGTATTGCACACCTTGTGCTTTTGGGCACTCCAGTGATGTTGCAGCTCTGAAATATGGCCAAACTGGTGGCATGTGGCATCTTGGCAGCTGCACGCTTGACTTTTCTCAGTTCATGGGCAGTTATTTTGCGCCTTGGTTTTTCCACACGCTTCTTGCGACCCTGTTGACTATTTTGAATGAAACGCTTGATTGTTCGATGATCACGCTTCAGAAGCTTTGCAATTTTAAGAGTGCTGCATCCCTCTGCAAGATATCTCACTATTTTTGACTTTTCTGAGTCTGTCAAGTCCTTCTTTTGACCCATTTTGCCAAAGGAAAGGAAGTTGCCTAATAATTATGCACACCTAATATAGGGTGTTGATGTCATTAGACCACACCCCTTCTCATTACAGAGATGCACATCACCTAATATGCTTAATTGGTAGTAGGCTTTCGAGCCTATACAGCTTGGAGTAAGACAACGTGCATAAAGAGGATGATGTGGTCAAAATACTCATTTGCCTAATAATTCTGCACGCAGTGTATAAGAGTATTCTATACAGCTTCCTGCCAAATTTGGTTGGAACAATCTCGTTGGCTACTCCCAACAGACTAGTGAGCTCAGTACAGACGTTAGGAAAGCCTAGTTTGTCATTAATATATTTATGGATTTCTTCCCAGAAGCCATGAATAATCGGACACTGCCAAACCATGTGTATAAGACAACCGTTTTCATGTCCACATCTTGTGCAATGAGGGTTCGGCAATTTACCCATTTTAAATAGCCTCACAGGAGTATAATAAATTCTATGAAGCCATTTAACTTGAATCAACTGATCCCTAGCACTTACCACTGTAGATCTCCATGTACAGCTAGATTCTTTAACATGAACATCTTCCAAACTTTCAATGTCCCTTTTCCACCTAATAAATGCCCTGTCCAGGGGGGAGTCCTGCAACGCCATCAATGACGCATACAGGGTCGACACTGGTTTGACCAACGGAACCCTCCTAATCGCTGCCTCAACTGGACCACACTCCAGCTTTAAAGGTTCTCTACCAAACTGAGCCTGACAAGCATGCCTGAGTTGAAGATATCTATACAAACAACGCTGGGGCAAATTAAATTCCTGTTTCAAACTATTAAAGGTTCTAAATAGGCCTTTATCATATAGTTGGGTAAGGTAGTGCACCCCCCTCTGAGGCCAAAATTCAAACTCCAGTAATGAGAACAGCTCCGGAAGCACTCTGTTTCTCCACAAAGGCAAATATGGCGACCAAGTAATATCATTCTCATCAGGGTTACATTTCTGACCCCATTTGACCCACATCTGTACTGCAGCAGCCATCGATTGGGTGTAGTGTACTGTAGACCTAGCCCCCCTCCTATATGCCAAGTTCGTAAGTGCCTCATAGGACCCCAATAAAGCTGCCTCCAACACTACCGCCGGGTTACCTGAGTCAGCCCGTACCCACCACGCCACATAGCTCAGCTGCACCGCTACATAGTACATGTACAGGTTTGGCAAGGCAAGACCCCCCCGCAGGTAAGACGCCTGGAGGGTGGATCTCGCTATTCTGGGAGAAGACTTATTCCATAGAAAGGGAGCGATTATCCTATCCAAAGTAGCAAAATGTCTCTTGGGGAGTAACACTGGGGCAGCCCTATATAAGTATAGCAATTTTGGGAGAAGAATCATTTTTACCACATTGATACGCCCAACCAGAGTTAAAGGAAGGTTTTCCCAAGCCTCTAGCTTTCGAGTAATGGATTGCATTGTAGGAGCAACATTCAAATCATAAAATTTTGCCACTTCTCTATGAACAACAATCCCCAAATATGTAAATTGCTCCACAATCTGAAGCTTATTGTTCACCGAAATGCGAGCTGGGTAAACATCATCAACCAGACACAGACTAGACTTAGCCCAGTTCACACGGAGACCCGAGAAACCCCCAAATTGATCAACAACACCTAAAAGGGTATCCAAGGATTTCCCTGAATCTGCTAGGTAAACCAGCATGTCATCAGCATATAATGAAAGCTTTTCTGATATTCCAGCTATTTCCCAACCTTCTATACCTGAGTTAGAGGATATGAGTATCGACAAAGGTTCCATGATTAATGCAAAAAACAGGCGGGAGAGAGGGCAGCCCTGTCTAGTGCCTCTACCCAAGGGGAAGGAGTCCGATGTGTACCCATTCACCCTGACTCTCGCCGAAGGGGATCTATAAAGCATTTGTAACCAGCACAAAAAATTCTCCGGAAAGCCCATTTGAGTCAGCACTGCCCACATAAACTCCCATTCTACTGAATCAAATGCTTTTTCATTGTCTAAGGACGCAAGAGCCCTCATACCTCTGTTATCATGTTTGACCTGAAGATTAGTGAACAATCGCCTTAAATTAATATCTGTGGTTTTCCCTGGCATAAAACCCGATTGATCTACCCCAACCAAGGAGAGAATTACCCCCCGCAATCTTAACGCCAGTACCTTCGCAAAGATTTTGACGTCAAGATTCAGAAGTGAGATAGGTCGATAAGAGCTACACTGGTCAGATGGCTTGCCCGACTTGTGAATCACTACTATCGTTGCCTCCAGAAAGGACGGTGTCAACGAACCACTTTCCAGTGCATACCTCAACAGGTTCCCAAATCTACTAACCAGGTCTTTAGAAAATCGCTTATACCATTCAGCAGGAAATCCATCGGGTCCCGGGGTTTTCTTGGTTGCTAAGGAACTAATGGCCGTTTCAATCTCCAGGTCAGATATGTCTGCCGCCAGGGCTCCCCTGTCATCTCTGTCCAAAGAAGGGATATTAATACCTGCTAAGAAATTGACAATTTCCTCCGAAGTACACGTGATCTTGGGGGCATACAATGTCTCATAATAGGAGGCAAACTGTCGGCAGACATCTCTGGGCTCCCTCAATAAGAGCCCCTGATCATTCAGAATTCCCACCACCACCGTTTGTTGAGTCTCAGATCTAGTCAAGTACGCCAAGGCCCTGCCACACTTATCACCATCTGAAAAAATTGTTTGCCTCTGATTTAAAAGTTTCTTCTCAGTATATTCAGTTAAATGCAAAGTAAACCTACGCTGCGCCTCAAGCCACAAAGTCTGCTTCTCAGGGCACGGATCTAGTATATATAACCTCTCCTTATCAGCTAGTTCCGTCTCTAGTTTTATCCGTTTGATATTCAGTTCCTTTCTATGAGTTGCAATAGCAGCAATCAATGCCCCTCTCATTACTGATTTGAAAGCATCCCATTCTACCAGAGGATTCGTAGACCCTTCATTCTCTGCCCAGTAATTCCCCATTGCATCTAGACTCTCGCTCACCACAGGTAATACCTCGAGCCACATAGGGTTTAACCGCCACTGCTTATCAGTCGAAGCCAGCGGCTGTGACAGAATCAGAAGGAGGGGGGCATGGTCTGAAACCCCTCTCGGTAGATAATCACTGGACTTGATATAGGGGGATAAGTCTCTGCTGACAAAGGCCAGATCTATACGAGAGAGTGAGCCAGTAGAAGCTGAATAGCAAGAGAATTGTGCATCTGTGGGGTGGAAATAGCGCCACGTCTCTACCAAATCATAAGTATTAGCCCAATGTGATAGGACATTGTTGTGTGAGGCCTGGGGAACCCTTCTGTCCCGTATAGGATCTAAAGTGGCATTATAGTCACCCATAATAATATAAGGTATTGCTGGAAATCCTGCTATTTTAGCTGTAATTAAGTCTAGGACCTCTCTGCGGAATGGCGGAGGAATATATAATCCCACAAATAGGTACTGCAGGCCTCTGACACAAGCATGTAAAATCACATACCTACCATAAGGGTCCAGCTGTACAGACAGTATTTGAAACGGAAGACATTTAGCAATTAAAATAGACACGCCTCTAGCGTGATTTGAGTAAACCGCATGATATGTGGGGCCTATCCATGGGCGCCGCAAAGCTAGTACTTTCTGGCCCTGCAGGTGCGTTTCTTGCAATAACATTATGTCAGGGTTATACCTCCTCAGATAATTGAACACTAAAGACCGTTTAATTTTATCATTCAGACCCCGAACATTCCACGAAAGTAGCTTAATTACCGCCATTTATTCTTCCAAAGATAACATCTCCATAATCGCCGACCAATGAAGGCACATTCACGCACACATACAATCCACATCAAAGAACCCCTCAACAGAGAAACCCTCTCCAACCCACCCATTCCCAACCTCCCTAACCCATCCTGCCCAAACCTTCCTAACATGGTTGAGCCTGACACCCCAAACTAGCAACTCCTGGGTACAGTAACCTACCCTAACTCATAAGAACATATATACCATATAGGTACGTTGGTGATAGGAAGCAAGTATATACGTCTACCCACAACAGTGCATAGTCATACAGGGTGTTGCCACCCAGCATACCAATATGGGGTTAAACATCTGATCAATAATCAAAGTCAAAGAACAGGGATTCTAACAGGAGTAATAATGGTGCATTTAAACCAGATACTCCCCCCCTCCCCCAACCATCTTGTCAGCAAAACAATTTAACATTTAATTATGTATTATTTGCTCCAGCTGCCAACACTATAGTATAGACCATCAACGGTGAGGCCTTGCATTTAGATTTCTCTCAATCCATTCATTAGCCTCTTCAGGAGTACTAAAAAAACGGACTGTTTCACCATCTTGCACCCTCAAGCGAGAAGGGTAGATCATGGCATATTTCACATTTTTGTCCCTTAGCCGCGCTCGGACTTCAGTAAACTGCTTCCTTTTCTTCTGGACCTCTGCGGTAAAGTCCGGGTAAAAGGACAAACGGACATTCTCATAGCTGACATTCCCCTTCTGTCGAGCAGCTAGCAAAATAGCGTCTCTGTCCCTGTAGTTCAGGATCTTCATGATGAAAGGTCTAGCAGGGGATCCCGGTGGTAAGGGCCTGGTTGGAATCCGATGCGCCCTTTCTATAACAAAGCAACTGGAAAGTGAGATGGGATGTAACACTTCTTTTATGAGCTGTTCCGCAAAAATTTCTGGGGTAGACCCTTCTGCTCGCTCCGGTAAGCCCAGGATACGGACGTTGTTACGTCTATTGCGGTTCTCAGCGTCCTCCGCCCTGGCTTGCAGCATCTGTACCTGTTGCAGCAGCTGCCCGGTGTCATTTCCAGCTGCTCTGGATGCATCTTCCACATCACTCACTCTTTGCTCCACTGCAGATGTTCTTTCACGTATTTTGTCAAAATCGTGTCGCAAACAGCTAAGGTCAGACTGTAAATGGTCTATCTTTGATGTAAGAGCAGCTTGACAATCAGCTATAGCTTTCATAATTTGAGAGGCTTCAGCAGAGGAACCAGGGACAGGAGACCCCTCACTTTCCTGTTCAGTTTGACTCATGGCGTCCATGAATCGTTTAACAGATGATGGAGCCACAGAAGAAGTTTTGCGGCCCATAGAAATAGTCCACAGACACTTTAAAGATCTGCTGGGGTTTGTCACTCATGCAGCAAAACAAGATAAGGCTTTGTTAAATTCAGCAAGTCCTGCCACACAGCCAAGTAGACTGCCAGATATCTTTACATTCCTCAGGGGGAGGGGGATAAGTACACCAGCACCACCACTAAACTTTCATATTAACTGCGGTGAACTCTGCAGCTTTCATACATAAGGGCTCCCAAGAGGATTACCACTGCAGGACTTCAGGATAATAGTGGAAGTAGGGAGATACAGAGCGTTTCGCAGATCCACTCCGTTTGCTGGGGCAGAGAGGAGCGCCGCTGCACATACACTTAACGGCAAGATGGCGCCCACCGCGCAGCTTCTTCCTGCCTCGGTCGCCGGGCTCAAGACTCCAGCAGGTATCGGCAGCAGTCCAAGGTAAGTTGTTAGCAACTTTCGGCAAGCCGTACCTGTGCTGTGTACCTTGCGGCGGATCGTGCCCCGACCTCACTCCACACTCTCCTCAGTTTGCGTCCCTCCGCTCCTCTCCCTCAATCCGTCGGCATCCACAGCGCCACACCCAAAACTCAGCAATCCAGCACCGGGCAGAGTGTCCCCAAGTATGAAGGGATCCAACATATGATGAATGAGCTCAAGAAACCCCGATTATGCCAGGTGTATAAAGGATATTTCACAGGATTTTGTAGGAGCACTGCAATCCTGCTTCCTCACTCCATGCTGGCTCGGCCACGCCCCATTCTACGACTTTTCCCCGCTCACACCAGGTCAAAAAAAGTGGGCGTGGCGCGGGTGGGGAAGGGGACGTAGAAGAAGGTCTAAATGTAAGACAGCTAGGAAGCTGTCTTACATTTAGAAGCGGCGGTGGATTATGTAGAGGTGTAAAATTGCTTTAGCTACAGCCTGCTGCGTTTTCGAAAAGAAGTCAGAAGGACCAAAAATTTTACCCAATTAATAAAAATTCCAGATTCAAAGAAAAACATTTTCTATTTCCGATAGATCTATAGCTAACATCTGGGGCTGGCGTATTTACAGCAAAAAATGCAGCGGAAGAAGTCTTTAGAAGTCTATGGCCAGCATGATGTTTTGTAATGGACATGCAGTAGACAGGGTCCACTGTGAGGTCACAATCCCTGACAGCTGAGTTGACTTCATTGTGACACGTGCAATGTTCCATCGATACAAGGAATCTTACAGTACCAGTCAGTCTACATTTTGATCAAAACAGTTGCCGTCATCCACAGCTGCGTTTTGCAGCCCTGAAGGGTGATCCAACAGATTGCAAAATGGAAATTAAGCATTCACAGGTGTTGCTGAGATCTTCCATGGTATGGTATGTCTTCAGGTGGACCTGCAATATATATCCATGCTGTATATTTGCAGCAGATATTTTACAAGGTAGGTACATTTTGCTTTAAAATATGTGGGAAATAGGGATGATTCACCACGAATCCTGCCAACAGTTTCTGGGAGGCATCTACTATCTTACTACTGCTACAGTTGCTTCATTTCATTTCTATCATTAGCTCTCCACTCAGGAGCATCTGTTAGTGGCTGCTTAGGTGTAGCTTGTTACCTAGAACAAGTAGAGCAACGGAGTGGGGCGCAGACAGTAGCAAAGTGTAACTTGACTTAGGGGGAAGTGTGTAGGCAGGAAAGGGTTAAGTTTGTGTTTTCGGGTTAGGTGTCGGTATGGTTAAGAAAGGGGGCGGGGGTTAGCTAAATTTGCGGTCTGTATATAATCTAGTGTAGAGGTGGGATCTGCATCCGGTATACCGGTGAGTTAGGAGTTGCATGTGAGTAGCGCTGCAGCTCTTAGTTAGTGATTATGGCTTCCCTGGACGAGTTGTTAGTTGCGGTCAGGGCTGTGGCAGAACAGCATGGTTCTGCGTGGCTTCAAAGGAGCTTGCAGGCAGCTATGGAGGCACCCACTGCTCTTCCGGCTACGTTGGTAGGTAGGGTTAGGGCCCGGCGGTCTGTGCCACCTGCGCGTTTGAGCTCTGAGGCGACCCCCTGGGTGCTGGTATGCTTCCGGAGCCTCCTGTCATGCCCGGCTCTGACGGTGTGCGGAGGTCTGTCAGATTGGCAGCACGTGTCTAACCTTTTGTTTGTTTTGGAATCATGCTGGATCCGCCTTCCTTCAGGTGCTCTGGGTGGGGTCATTGGCTTAAATTGCCTTCAATCTCAGAGGGCCGTGCGTGTTATAGCTTTCTCTCTGGCCTTGGATTCAAAAAAGGAAGGATTGTCTGTTCCAGCTCAGATAAGTTTGATTTCTGTTTGTGTTGTTTGCGGTCTAGAATATTTGTGTGTCTTCTGCCCCTTCTCCCCTCTCACCATCTCAGGGATCATAGGGTGTTTGCAGTCCAGGCACGTGGACACTTCATTCCTACCATTAAGGTCTGAAAGTGGGCTTAGCAGCATAGGGCGAGAAGTCAGGGATGTGCTAGGAGGTGACCTGTCCCCAGCATCTAGCCTAGACACTTGTGTATTTGGTTGTTTGTGTATCTGAGTTCCTGTCCGCTGTGACATTATAACACGCCATACTGTGACTGCCATCACTCAGCGATTTTGTGATGGTGTCAATTGATGCACTGGTTGACCGCATGCAGGTATTGTCTCTGGAGGTTGCGGATCTGCGTGGTTCGGTCACACAGTGTCAGAGGGTTCTGGCATCAGGTGCAGGTCAAATTGGTGGGGAGCCTAAAGTCGCTCTTCCCGAGAAATTTACAGGGGGTGCGGATGATTTTGTCTGCTTTAAAGAGTCATGCAAACTGTATTTTCGACTGCGTCCATTGTCGTCAGGTGATGAAAGTCAGAGGGTTGGTATCATCATGTCTCTGCTTAACCGCCTCCGGACCGCCTAACGCAGGATCGCGGTCCGGAGGCGGCAGCGCTGCGCACAGTCACGCATATACGCGTCATCTCGCGAGACGCGAGATTTCGCTCAAAGCCGGCCAGCGCATGCGCATCGCGGGCCGGCAAAAGTTAGAGGACAAGTTCGTCACCAGCCTGCCAGCCAATGATCGTGGCTGGCAGGCTGGGTATTTTTAAAAAAACGAATGAAAAGCCAGATAACACATCATATTAGTAAATATGATGTGTTAAATGGCTTGTCTGCTCCTCTGCTGGTCCTTTTCGTCGGTTGGTTCCAGCAGAGGAGCAGAGATCACTGTGAGTACCCACCAACACTACACTTAGCCCCAGATCACCCCCCATCACCCGAATTAACCCCTTGATCACCCCTTGATCGCCCCTGTCAATCACCTAGTGAAAGGAAAAAAGTGATCAGTGTAAACTGTCACTTTTTTTTTTTCACTGGTATTGACTGTTAGGTTTTAGGATAGTTTAGGCCCCTTGGTTAGGTAGTTTAGCGTCGGTTAGCGCCCAGCCCCCCGCACCGCAGTCACTGATTCGCTGATTAGCGTATCGCTAATCAGCATTTGTACATTTATAGTATCTGTAAGTGATCAAAACTGATCACAGTCAGATCTATAATTGTAATAGTGTCACCTTAGCTCGCCCTCCCAAAACGCAGTGTTTGCCCGATCAGGCCTGATCGGTCGCCCACACGTGCGTTCACCCACACCCGCCCCGCCGCAGTGACAAAAAATATATATATTTTTGATCACTGCACAATCACTTTCCAAGCGCTGCGGCGATAAAAAAATCAGTTTTGATATTTTTTATCAACCGCAGCGGCTTCCGGTACTTCGCTAGCCTCCTCTTTGTAAGACAGGCTTGCTTTTTTTCTTGGGTAGTCTCAGGGAATACCCCTAAATTTAGTAGTCCAAATGTCAAACAGGGGGTATTCTTCTGAAGAGGCCTACAGGATTCTGACCCAGTCGGATGAGGAATGGGAACCCTCATCTGACGAATCTAGCGGGTCAGAATACGAACCTGTAGAGAGCAGTGGCAGTCTGACCCAAAGTTCGGACGAGGAGGTGGAGGTCCCTGATAGAACCAGGCGTACCCGGCCCCGTGTCGCTAGACCACAGGTTGCGCAGGATCCGCTTCAAGAGCAGCAGAGTGGGGCTGGCGCTGTCGGATCACGTGGTGAGGCATACACCAGCAGCGCAGCCCTCCCTGGACCTAGTACCAGCACTGCCGTACAACATGGTGACGTGGCGAGCACCAGAAGGGCAGTTGAAGCTGGTACGGTGGCACGTGCAGTAGTTACCCCGTCGCAGCCCAAAAAAAGGTAAGCAAAAAAGTTAACTTCAGTTCAAAAAGTAAAAAAAAAGTTTATATGTTCTGTTCAAAAGTTATAATAAAGTTAATAAAATTTATTGTGTTGCGGCCTGGTTTTTTCTTTTTTGTTTTGTTTTTTTTACCTTCCAGGTGGACCAACCGATCGACTAGCTGCAGCACTGATGTGCATTCTGACAGAAGCATTGCGCTGCTGTCAGATTACACACAAGTCGGTGTATGCGGCGCTGCAAGACGAGATTTCTCCTCTGCAGTAAAAGATACGTTTGCCGAGGCATATGAGCTGAGGAGGTGGCGGTGTTCATATTCTTTGGCAAACACTTTGTATATATATAAAAAAAAATAAAAAATCCCGGCAATGATTTATTCATCCACATCGATTGATGTGAATGGGTAAATCTGGTTTGCCAGGGCATACGAGCTAAGTGGGTATGGATGTTGGGCGGAGCTCCTATGTCCTGGCAGACGCCTTTCCCCTCCTTTTTTTTTTTTGGCAGAGATTTTTTCATCCACATCCCCAAGGTATTCCGTGAGGGCATGGCGAGTTCCTAGAATTTTTTATTTTTTGTCACAAGTTAGTGGAAAATGATGATTTTTTTTTTCTTACAAAGTCTCATATTCCACTAACTTGTGACAAAAAATAAAAACTTCTATGAACTCACTATGCCCATCAGCGAATACCTTGGGGTGTCTTCTTTCCAAAATGGGGTCACTTGTGGGGTAGTTATATTTCCCTGGCATTCTAGGGGCCCAAATGTGTGGTAAGTAGTTTGAAATCAAAATCTGTAAAAAATGGCCGGTGAAATCCGAAAGGTGCTCTTTGGAATGTGGGCCCCTTTGCCCACCTAGGCTGCAAAAAAGTGTCACACATCTGGTATCTCCGTACTCAGGAGAAGTTGGGCAATGTGTTTTGGGGTGTCATTTTACATATACCCATGCTGGGTGAGATAAATATCTTGGTCAAATGCCAACTTTGTATAAAAAAAAATGGGAAAAGTTGTCTTTTGCCAAGATATTTCTCTCACCCAGCATGGGTATATGTAAAATGACACCCCAAAACACATTGCCCAACTTCTCCTGAGTACGGAGATACCAGATGTGTGACACTTTTTTGCAGCCTAGGTGTGCAAAGGGGCCCACATTCCAAAGAGCACCTTTCGGATTTCACCGGCCATTTTTTACAGATTTTGATTTCAAACTACTTACCACACATTTGGGCCCCTAGAATGCCAGGGCAGTATAGCTACCCCACAAGTGACCCCATTTTGGAAAGAAGACACCCCAAGGTATTCGCTGATGGGCATAGTGAGTTCATAGAAGTTTTTATTTTTTGTCACAAGTTAGTGGAATATGAGACTTTGTAAGAAAAAAATAAAAATAAAAAAAATAATCATTTTCCACTAACTTGGGACAAAAAATAAAAAGTTCTATGAACTCACTATGCCCATCAGCGAATACCTTAGGGTGTCTACTTTCCGAAATGGGGTCATTTGTGGGGTGTTTGTACTGTCTGGCCATTGTAGAACCTCAGGAAACATGACAGGTGCTCAGAAATAGTGATGAGCGGCAGGGGTCATATTCGAATTCGCGATATTTCGCGAATATTTTGCAGAATATTCGTCAAATTTGCAAATTCGAAAATTCGCGATTTTTTTTTTTACTCAAAAAATCGGAAAGGTAATGATTGTGTAATATGCGAATTTTCGGATTCAAACTTTTTATTGCGAATTTTTCAACTTACAACTATTAGACAAAGAAGATTATATCACTATATTAGCTAAATTGCTCTATTCGATTTTTTTCGAATATTCTCTATATTGCTATAACTTCGTTTTTTCAAATATTCGTAATATTCTAAAACAAAAATATATAGCAATATAGCGAATATTAAAAAAAAAAGAATATAGAGCAAAATTCGCAAACATTACTACTCCTAAAGTCAAGTATATTGCAGCCTTCTTATTGGGCCACAAGCTAGAAGCAGTGAGGGATCATGTGTACTGATAAAAAAAAAAAAAAAAAAATCGAAAAAAAAATCTGAAAAAATTTGAATATTCGAAATTTCGAATATATATAACTATATTCGTAATTTTTGCGAATTTTCGAAGTACCTATATTCGCGATAAAAATTCGAAATTCGAATATTCGTGATCAACACTACTCAGAAAGTCAGAGCTGCTTCAAAAAGCGGAAATTCAAATTTTTGTACCATAGTTTGTAAACGCTATAACTTTTACCCAAACCATTTTTTTTTTACCCAAACATTTTTTTTTTAGCAAAGACATGTAGAACAATAAATTTAGAGAAAAATTTATATATGGATGTCGTTTTTTTTGCTAAATTTTACAACTGAAAGTGAAAAATGTCATTTTTTTGCAAAAAAATCGTTAAATTTCGATTTATAACAAAAAAAGTAAAAATGTCAGCAGCAATGAAATACCACCAAATGAAAGCTCTATTAGTGAGAAGAAAAGGAGGTAAAATTCATTTGGGTGGTAAGTTGTATGACCGAGCAATAAACGGTGAAAGTAGGGTAGGTCAGAAGTGTAAAAAGTGGCCTGGTCATTAAGGCTCCATTCACACGTCCGCAAAAAGTGTCCGCATCCTTTCCGCAATTTTGCGGAAAGGGTGCGGACCCATTCATTCTCTATGGGGACGGAATGTGCTGTCCGCATCCACATTTGCGGATCCGCACTTCCGCATCCGTGCTTCCGTTTCCGCAAAAAAATAGAACATGTCCTATTCTTGTCCGCAATTGCGGACAAGAACAGGCATATTCTATTATGTCGGCAATGTGCGGTCCGCAAAATGCGGAACCCACATTGCCGCTTTCCGTGTTTTGCGGATCCGTGACTCCGTGTATCCGCAAAACACATTGCGGACGTGTGAATGGAGCCTAAGGGTGTTTAAGCTATAGGGGCTGAGGTGGTTAAAGGGGACGCGCAATCCTGGGCTTTTTCTCTGCCGCCCGGTTCTCTGACCCTCCGGTCGGTGGAGGAATTTTTCAAAGCCCTGGGA
Source organism: Bufo bufo (assembly GCF_905171765.1). NCBI lineage: Eukaryota > Metazoa > Chordata > Amphibia > Anura > Bufonidae > Bufo > Bufo bufo. Next base: position 233,493,146 of record NC_053392.1, on the reverse strand, counting down.
TTGATTTACGATGACCCAGATCGGGTCTCGATGGCAGAATCTAAATTGCGTAACTTACTACAGGATAAACATACTGCTGAGGTTTACTGCACAGAGTTTAGGAGGTGGGCTACTGAGTCGGGGTGGATCGACCCCGCCTTACGTAGTCAGTTTTGTCAGGGGTTATCTGGAAGGTTGAAAGATGCCCTGGCTTTTCATGAGTACCCGGATACTCTAGAGAATGCAATGTCTTTGGCTATACGGTTGGATAGACGTATCAGAGAGAGGTGTAAGGGTCCCTCTGTGCAAGGTATCCCTTCTGCATGTGGTTTTGTCTCACCTACTGCCCAGGGTGATATTACTTATAACTCTGGGGTAGGGGAGGAACCCATGCAGTTGGGTCAGATATCTTTTCGTTCTGGTAGGAGAAACTTTAGGAGATTACATAAGCTATGTTACTACTGTGGTAAAAGTGACCATCTTGTTTTTGCTTGTCCTTTTGTTAAATCACGTGATGATATGAAAGAAAGAGAAACCGTCCTGACTCTTGGAAGCGTGAATGGAGTAGTGGAACAAGCTCCCTGTAATTCTCATTTTCTCCTTCCAGCCATGGTGGCGCTAGACTCAAGAAAATTCTTTGTTGAGGTATTCATTGACTGTGGTGCTGGCCTAAACCTTATTGACTTTCTTTTCCTTCAAAATCTGGGTCTAAGTACGTGCACTTTGGAAAGGGAGATTCCGGTGTTTGCAATAGATTCTTCACCTCTCTCTCAAAGGAGTCTCACTCATATTGCACATAATATTCAGTTGAGGTTGGGTGATTCACATGTAGAGCTTATTTCTTGTTTTGTCATGAGTAGGGATGAGCGAACCCGAACTGTATAGTTCGGGTTCGTACCGAATTTTGGGTTGTCCGTAACACGGACCCGAACCCGAACATTTTCGTAAAAGTCCGGGTTCGGTGTTTGGCGCTTTCTTGGCGCTTTTTGAAAGGCTGCAAAGCTGCCAATCAACAAGCGTCTTGCCTACTATTGGCATGGCTGTGATTGGCCAGTGCAGCATGTGACCCAGCCTCTATATAAGCTTGGGTCACGTAGCGCTGCACGTCACTCTGCTGATACAAGCGTAGGGAGAGGTTGCTGCTGCGACGTTAGGGTGAGATTAGGCAGATTAACTCCTCCAAAAGACTTAATTCAGTGATCGATCTCCAGCTGTGGATCATTGAAGTGTTGATATTGAATTGCTCACTTTTTTTAGGCTGCCCAGAGCGTTTTTATATCACTTTTTTCTGGGGTGATCTGCGGCCATTTTGTGGCTTGTGGTGCGCCAGCACAAGCTACCACCAAGTGCATTTAACCATCAATAGTGTGGTTATTTTTTGGCCATATACTACATCAGGTGCAGGCTGAGCCTGTGTCACCCAAGTGCATTTAACCATCAATAGTGTGGTTATTTTTTGCTATATCCTACATCAGGGTCAAGCTTTCATCAAGTGCATTTAACCATCAATAGTGTGGTTATTTTTTGGCCATATACTACATCAGGTGCAGGCTGAGCCTGTGTCACCCAAGTGCATTTAACCATCAATAGTGTGGTTATTTTTTGCTATATCCTACATCAGGGTCAAGCTTTCATCAAGTGCATTTAACCATCAATAGTGTGGTTATTTTTTGGCCATATACTACATTAGGTGCAGGCTGAGCCTGTGTCACCCAAGTGCATTTAACTATCAATAGTGTGGTTATTTTTTGGCCATATACTACATCAGGGGCAAGTTGAGCCTGTCACCCAGCGCCTAAAAAATAGGCCTGACATTTCTATTCCTCCAAATCAGTACAGTTTTAGCTGGTCAAGTTATATTTAGTGACCGTAAAAGCACAGTTTTTGTTCTGGGTTGAAAAACTATTCCCAAATTTGCCATTCTCAAAATTAGTAGTTTCTGCTATATCAGGCCTACTTTAAATCTATCCCAAAAAGGATATCTTAGATTGAAGGTGCTGATAGTGTCATTCTGAAAAACTTAACACACACGCTACAGTGCAGATACAAGTCTAATTCTGTGATTAAAGGTATATCTGTCACACAGCGCGTAAAAAATAGGCCTCACATTTATATTCAACCAAATCTGTACTGTTTTAGCTGGTCAAATTATTTGTAGTGACCGTAAAAGCACAGTTTTTGTTCTGGGTTGAAAAACTATTCCCAAATTTGCCATTCTCAAAATTAGTAGTTTCTGCTATATCAGGCCTACTTTAAATCTATCCCAAAAAGGATATCTTAGATTGAAGGTGCTGATAGTGTCATTCTGAAAAACTTAACACACACGCTACAGTCCAGATACAAGTCTAATTCTGTAATTAAAGGTATATCTGTCACACAGCGCGTAAAAAATAGGCCTCACATTTATATTCAACCAAATCTGTCATTACTTGTGTGCCTGTATTAGTGTAATACGGTACCTAAATAGATAGCCAGACAGTGTTAGGTGTCTGTAAAAAAAAAGGCCTAAATTTTAATTCAATACATTGGCCCGAATAATATTTTTCTTATTGTGGTGAACGGTAACAATGAGGTAAACAACTAGTAAGGGACGCGGACGTGGACATGGTCGTGGTGGTGTTAGGGACCCTCTGGTGCTGGGAGAGGACGTGGCCGTTCTGCCACAGCCACACGTCCTAGTGTACCAACTACCTCAGGTCCCAGTAGCCGCCAGAATTTACAGGGATATTTGGTGGGGCCCAATGCCGTTCTAAGGATGGTAAGACCTGAGCAGGTACAGGCATTAGTCAATTGGGTGGCCGACAGTGCATCCAGCACGCTCACATTATCTCCCACCCAGTCTTCTGCAGAAAGCGCACAGATGGCGCATGAAAACCAAGCCCATCAGTCTGTCACATCACCCCCATGCATATCAAGGAAACTGTCTGAGCCTCAAGTTATGCAGCAGTCTCTTATGCTGTTTGAAGACTCTGCTGCCAGGGTTTCCCAAGGGCATCCACCTAGCCCTTCCCCAGGGGTGGAAGAGATAGAATGCACTAACGCACAACCACTTATGTTTCCTGATGATGAGGACATGGGAATACCACCTCAGCACGTCTCTGATGATGACGAAACACAGGTGCCAACTGCTGCGTCTTTCTGCAGTGTGCAGACTGAACAGGAGGTCAGGGATCAAGACTGGGTGGAAGACGATGCAGGGGTCGATAAGGTCCTAGACCCCACATGGAATGAAGGTCGTGCCACTGACTTTCAGAGTTCGGTGGAAGAGGCAGTGGTGAGACCGAGCCAACAGTGTAGCAAAAGAGGGAGCAGTGGGCAAAATCAGAACACCCGCCGCCAAGAGACTCTGCCTGCTACTGACCGCCGCCATCTGGGACCGAGCACCCCAAAGGCAGCTTCAAGGAGTTCCCTGGCATGGCACTTCTTCAAACAATGTGCTGACGACAAGACCCGAGTGGTTTGCACGCTGTGCCATCAGAGCCTGAAGCGAGGCATTAACGTTCTGAACCTTAGCACAACCTGCATGACCAGGCACCTGCATGCAAAGCATGAACTGCAGTGGAGTAAACACCTTAAAAACAAAGAAGTCACTCAGGCTCCCCCTGCTACCTCTTCTGCTGCTGCCGCCTCGGCCTCTTCTGCTGCTGCCGCCGCCTCGGCCTCTTCTTCCGCCTCTGGAGGAACGTTGGCACCTGCCGCCCAGCAAACATGGGATGTACCACCAACACCACCCCCTGCGTCACCAAGCATCTCAACCATGTCACACGGCAGCGTTCAGCTCTCCATCTCACAAACATTTGAGAGAAAGCGTAAATTCCCACCTAGCCACCCTCGATCCCTGGCCCTGAATGCCAGCATTTCTAAACTACTGGCCTATGAAATGCTGTCATTAAGGCTGGTGGACACAGACAGCTTCAAACAGCTCATGTCGCTTGCTGTCCCATAGTATGTTGTTCCCAGCCGCCACTTTTTCTCCAAGAGAGCCGTGCCTTCCCTGCACAACCAAGTGTCCGATAAAATCAAGTGTGCACTGCGCAACGCCATCTGTGGCAAGGTCCACCTAACCACAGATACGTGGACCAGTAAGCACGGCCAGGGACGCTATATCTCCCTAACTGCACACTGGGTAAATGTAGTGGCGGCTGGGCCCCAGGCGGAGAGCTGTTTGGCGCACGTCCTTCCGCCGCCAAGGATCGCAGGGCAACATTCTTTGCCTCCTGTCTCCTCCTCCTCCTACTCAGCTTCCTCCTCCTCTTCTTCCACCTGCTCATCCAGTCAGCCACACACCTTCACCACCAACTTCAGCACAGCCCGGGGTAAACGTCAGCAGGCCGTTCTGAAACTCATATGTTTGGGGGACAGGCCCCACACCGCACAGGAGTTGTGGCGGGGTATAGAACAACAGACCGACGAGTGATTGCTGCCGGTGAGCCTCAAGCCCGGCCTGGTGGTGTGCGATAATGGGCGAAATCTCGTTGCAGCTCTGGGACTAGCCGGTTTGACGCACATCCCTTGCCTGGCGCATGTGCTGAATTTGGTGGTGCAGAAGTTCATTCGCAACTACCCCGACATGTCAGAGCTGCTGCATAAAGTGCGGGCCGTCTGTTCGCGCTTCCACACCCTGCTGCTGCACGCCTGTCTGCGCTACAGCGTAACTTCGGCCTTTCCGCTCACCGCCTCATATGCGATGTGACCACCAGGTGGAACTCCACCTTGCACATGCTGGACAGACTGTGCGAGGAGCAGCAGGCCATAGTGGAGTTTCAGCTGCAGCACGCACGGGTCAGTCGCACTGCGGAACAGCACCACTTCACCACCAATGACTGGGCCTCCATGCGAGACCTGTGTGCCCTGTTGCGCTGTTTAGAGTACTCCACCAACATGGCCAGTGGCGATGACGTTGTTATCAGCGTTACAATACCACTTCTATGTCTCCTTGAGAAAACACTTAGGGCGATGATGGAAGAGGAGGTGGTCCAGGAGGAAGAGGAGGAAGAGGGGTCATTTTTAGCACTTTCAGGCCAGTCTCTTCGAAGTGACTCAGAGGGAGGTTTTTTGCAACACCAGAGGCCAGGTACAAATGTGGCCAGACAGGGCCCACTACTGGAGGACGAGGAGGACGAGGATGAGGAGGAGGTGGAGGAGGATGAGGATGAAGCATGTTCATAGCGGGGTGGCACCCAAAGCAGCTCGGGCCCATCACTGGTGCGTGGCTGGGGGGAAACACAGGACGATGACGATACGCCTCCCACAGAGGACAGCTTGCCCTTAACTCTGGGCAGCCTGGCACACATGAGCGACTACATGCTGCAGTGCCTGCGCAACGACAGCAGAGTTGCCCACATTTTAACGTGTGCGGACTACTGGGTTGCCACCCTGCTGGATCCCCGGTACAAAGACAATGTGCCCACCTTACTTCGTACACTGGAGCGTGATAGGAAGATGCGCGAGTACAAGCGCACGTTGGTAGACGCGCTACTGAGAGCAATCCCAAATGTCACAGGGGAACCAGTGGAAGCCCAAGGCGAAGGCAGAGGAGGAGCAAGAGGTCGCCAACGCAGCTGTGTCACGGCCAGCTCCTCTGAGGGCAGGGTTAGCATGGCAGAGATGTGGAAAAGTTTTGTCACCATGCCACAGCTAACTGCACCACCACCTGATACGGAACGTGTTAGCAGGAGGCAACATTTCACTAACATGGTGGAATAGTACCTGTGCACACCCCTCCATGTACTGACTGATGGTTCGGCCCCATTCAACTTCTGGGTCTCCAAATTGTCCACGTGTCCAGAGCTAGCCTTTTATGCCTTGGAGGTGCTGGCCTGCCCGGCGGCCAGCGTTTTGTCTGAACGTGTATTCAGCATGGCAGGGGGCGTCATTACAGACAAACGCAGCCGCCTGTCTACAGACAATGTGGACAAGCTGACGTTCATAAAAATGAACCAGGCATGGATCCCACAGGACCTGTCCATCCCTTGTGCAGATTAGACATTAACTACCTCCCCTTAAAGGGAATCTGTCACTAGCAATTTACAATTTTTTTTTTTTCATGAATCCATGTTTAACAGAGTACCTTTTTTCCATCTGTCTGATTCTTTTGATTGTCAGTCTTGTCATTTCTTCATAAAATCGATTCTTATGATATGTAAATGACGCTGTAAGGAGCCCAGAGGGGCGTTCTTCTTTCTCCACGGTGCCCAGGAACGCCCCTCTGAAGTGCCGTGCCCGCCTAAATTTGAAAACTAATAACGCCTCCCAGAGGCGCGGCTAAGTGCTCAACACCCCCCTCCTCAGCGCCGCGCTCTGCGGCAAACACCCCGATCCTCCTCTCGCCGGCATCCCAAATCCCGCGCAGGCGCAGTGCCGTCAGTCATCTTATCATAGCGCAGGCAATCGATTGCCTGCGCTATGATAAGATGACTGACGGCACTGCGCCTGCGCGGGATTTGGGATGCCGGCGAGAGGAGGATCGGGGTGTTTGCCGCAGAGCGCGGCGCTGAGGAGGGGGGTGTTGAGCACTTAGCCGCGCCTCTGGGAGGCGTTATTAGTTTTCAAATTTAGGCGGGCACGGCACTTCAGAGGGGCGTTCCTGGGCACCGTGGAGAAAGAAGAACGCCCCTCTGGGCTCCTTACAGCGTCATTTACATATCATAAGAATCGATTTTTTGAAGAAATGACAAGACTGACAATCAAAAGAATAAGACAGATGGAAAAAAGGTACTCTGTTAAACATGGATTCATGAAAAAAAAATTGGGGTAAATTGCTAGTGACAGATTCCCTTTAACAATATATTATTGTACTCCAGGGCACTTCCTCATTCAATCCTATGTTTATTTTCATTTTACCATTATATTGCGGGGCAACACAAAGTTGAATGAACCTCTCCTCTGTCTGGGTGTCGGGGCCTAAATGTGTGACAGTGGCCTGTTCCAGTGGTGGGTGACGTTAAGCCTGATTCTCTGCTATGACATGAAGACTGATTCTGTGCTGACATGAAGCCAGATTCTCTGTTACGCGACCTCTCTCCTCTGCCTGGGTGCCTGGGCCTAAATATGTGACAGTGGCCTGTTCCAGTGGTGGGTGACGTGAAGCCTGATTCTCTGCTATGACATGAAGACTGATTCTGTGCTGACATAAAGCCAGATTCTCTGTTACGGGACCTCTCTCCTCTGTCTGGGTGCCGGGGCCTAAATATGTGACAGTGGCCTGTTCCAGTGGTGGGTGACGTGAAGCCTGATTCTCTGCTATGACATGAAGACTTATTCTCTGCTGACATGAAGCCTGAATCTCTGTTATGGGACCTCTCTCCTCTGCCTGGGTGCCTGGGCCTAAATATGTGACAGTGGCCTGTTCCAGTGGTGGGTGACGTGAAGCCTGATTCTCTGCTATGACATGAAGACTTATTCTGTGCTGACATGAAGCCAGATTCTCTGTTACGGGACCTCTCTCCTCTGTCTGGGTGCCTGGGCCTAAATATGTGACAGTGGCCTGTTCCAGTGGTGGGTGACGTGAAGCCTGATTCTCTGCTATGACATGAAGACTGATTCTCTGCTGACATGAAGCCTGAATCTCTGTTATGGGACCTCTCTCCTCTGCCTGGGTGCCTGGGCCTAAATATGTGACAGTGGCCGGTTCCAGTGGTGGGTGACGTGAAGCCTGATTCTCTGCTATGACATGCAGACTGATTCTCTGCTGACATGAAGCCAGATTCTCTGTTACGGGACCTCTCTCCTCTGCCTGGGTGCCGGGGCCTAAATATATGACAATAGACTGTTACAGTGGTGGGTGACGTGAAGCCAGATTCTCTGCTATGGCATGAAGACTGATTCTCTGCTGATGTGAAGCCAGATTCTCTGCTATGGGACCTCTCTCCAATTGATATTGGTTTATTTTTATATATTTTATTTTTATTTTTATTCATTTCCCTATCCACATTTGTTTGCAGGGGATTTACCTACATGTTGCTGCCTTTTGCAGCCCTCTAGCTCTTTCCTGGGCTGTTTTACAGCCTTTTTAGTGCCGAAAAGTTCGGGTTCCCATTGACTTCAATGGGGTTCGGGTTCGGGACGAAGTTCGGGTCGGGTTCGGATCCCGAACCCGAACATTTCCGGGAAGTTCGGCCGAACTTCTCGAACCCGAACATCCAGGTGTTCGCTCAACTCTATTTATCTACCATTAGTTTCCAAATTTGACATGCTCATTCTATTCCGCAAATTATTCATGTTTTCTATAAATAGATACTGATATCGACACTTTGTGTGTTTGGTCAAACAGATGTTTGAATAGCACAATAAACTTTTCACACTTTAGCTTCCTTTCCAGATTAAATCTGGTTGAAGTGGTACTCTTAAGTTGAGCAATGCACTTACATGGCAGGTGTTTGAATGATATTTGTGATCACCTGAACATGCTGATTACCAGTAAGTTATGGTTTCCCCTTCTTAAGAACATACTTTTTGTTGATTTATGTTTCTTATTTTGTCTTGGTTACCAGAACTACCGTAATATAGATCTATTAGAAACCATAACCGTAAGTGCTTTCAATTAGACAAGTGTTTTCAATTAGACAAGTGTTTGTTTAGTCTATGAGATTTTATTTGCTTATGAAATAGCAACACAATAGGGGTATGTTCCTTAAAGGGACTTTTTCACTGTGATCTTGGACTATTATCTGCAATACTACATGAGTAGTTTTTTGCGATACAGGGTGTAGCATAAAAGATGGGCTCAGAATGACAAACAGGCATCTTGTTCATACACTGCTCAAAAAAATAAAGGGAACACAAAAATAGCACATCCTAGATCTGAATTAATTAAATGTTCTTCTGAAATACTTTGTTCTTTACATAGTTGAATGTGCTGACAACAAAATCACACAAAAAAAAAATGGAAATCCAATTTTTCAACCCATGGAGGTCTGGATTTGGAGTCACACTCAAAATTAAAGTGGAAAAACACACTACAGGCTGATCCAACTTTGATGTAATGTCCTTAAAACAAGTCAAAATGAGGCTCAGTAGTGTGTGTGGCCTCCACGTGCCTGTATGGCCTCCCTACAACGCCTGTGCATGCTCCTGATGAGGTGGCGGACGGTCTCCTGAGGGATCTCCTCCCAGACCTGGACTAAAGCATCTGCCAACTCCTGGACAGTCTGTGGTGGATAGAGCGAGACATGATGTCCCAGATGTGCTCAATTGGATTCAGGTCTGGGGAACGGGCGGGCCAGTCCATAGCATCAATGCCTTCGTCTTGCAGGAACTGCTGACACATTCCAGCCACATGAGGTCTAGCATTGTCTTGCATTAGGAGGAACCCAGGGTCAACCGCACCAGCATATGGTCTCACAAGGGGTCTGAGGATCTCATCTCGGTACCTAATGGCAGTCAGGCTACCTCTGGCGAGCACATGGAGGGCTGTGCGGCCCTCCAAAGAAATGCCACCCCACACCATTACTGACCCAATTCCAAACCGGTCATGCTGGAGGATGTTGCAGTCAGCAGAAAGTTCTCCACGGCGTCTCAAGACTCTGTCACGTCTGTCACATGTGCTCAGTGTGAACCTGCTTTCATCTTTGAAGAGCGCAGGGCGCCAGTGGCGAATTTGCCAATCTTGGTGTTCTCTGGCAAATGCCAAACTTCCTGCACGGTGTTGGGCTGTAAGCACAACCCCCACCTGTGGACGTTGGGCCCTCATATCACCCTCATGGAGTCTGTTTCTGACCGTTTGAGCAGACACATGCACATTTGTGGCCTGCTGGAGGTCATTTTGCAGGGCTCTGGCAGTGCTCCTCCTGTTCCTCCTTTCACAAAGGCGGAGGTAGCGGTCCTGCTGCTGGGTTGTTGCCTTCCTACGGCCTCCTCCACGTCTCCTGATGTACTGGCCTGTCTCCTGGTAGTGCCTCCATGCTCTAGACACTTCGCTGACAGACACAGCAAACCTTCTTGCCACAGCTCGCATTGATGTGCCATCCTGGATAAGCTGCACTACCTGAGCCACTTGTGTGGGTTGTAGTCTCAGTCTCATGCTACCACTAGAGTGAAAGCACTGCCAGCATTGAAAAGTGACCAAAACATCAGCCAGGAAGCATAGGAACTGAGAAGTGATCTGTGGTTACCACCTGCAGAACCACTCCTTTATTGGGGGTGTCTTGCTAATTGCCTATAAATTCCACCTGTTGTCTATCCCATTTGCACAACAGAATGTGAAATTGATTGTCACTCAGTGTTGCCTCCTAAGTGGACTGTTTGATTTCACAGAAGTGTGATTGACTTGGAGTTACATTGTGTTGTTTAAGTGTTCCCTTTATTTTTTTGAGCAGTGTATATAGTCAGTAGGGGTGAGTGAATCAAACTTTGGATCCAAGATCCGAACTCGATTTGTTTCTAAACTTCGTTTTAATGCTGTCAGAGACCTGTCTCCAGCATTAATATGTTTGTGCCGCTCTGAGGCAAAATTCGTTAAGTCCAAAGTCGCGCAAGGCTTCGGTGAATTACTTCGGGCTTCGAACATTTTAAAACAGGAATCCGAAGTCGGCTCTGGCATCGGCTTTCCTGCATAAAAAAAAGTTTAGGAACGAATCAACTTTGGATCTTGGATTGTGCCCACTGAGAGAAAAGGCACTTGAACAGACACATCTCCGCTGACACTAAATAACAAGATTCATAAACTCTCAAGTTTGGGGTTGAAGGGTTGGTTTATTCATTCATCTCTACAAGGCAACTTTTCAGCTCCTCACTGGAGCTATATCAAATCGAAATTTCACACTGCATGAAAATGTCTCCAATGAGAAGCTGAAACATTGCCTTGTAAATACAGTGGCGGAAATAATTATTTGACCCCTCACTGATTTTGTAAGTTTGTCCAATGACAAAGAAATGAAATGTCTCAGAACAGTATCATTTCAATGGTAGGTTTATTGTAACAGTGGCAGATAGCACATCAAAAGGAAAATCGAAAAAATAACTTTAAATAAAAGATAGCAACTGATTTGCATTTCATTGAGTGAAATAAGTATTTGAACCCTCTAACAAAAAAAGACTTAATACTTGGGTGGAAAAACCCTTGTTTGCAAGCACAGAGGTCAAACGTTTCTTGTAATTGATGACCAAGTTTGCGCACATTTTAGGAGGAATGTTGGTCCACTCCTCTTTGCAGATCATCTCTAAATCCCTAAGGTTTCGAGGCTGTCTCTGTGCAACTCTGAGCTTGAGCTCCCTCCATAGGTTTTCGATTGGATTAAGGTCCGGAGACTGACTAGGCCACTCCATGACCTTAATGTGCTTCTTCTTGAGCCACTCCTTTGTTGCCTTTGCTGTATGTTTTGGGTCATTGTCGTGCTGGAACACCCATCCACGACCCATTTTCAGTTTCCTGGCAGAGGGAAGGAGGTTGTCGCTCAGGATTTCACGATACATGGCTCCGTCCATTTTCCCGTTTATGCGAATAAGTTGTCCTGTGCCCTTAGCAGAAAAACACCCCCAAAGCAAAATGTTTCCACCCCCATGCTTGACGGTGGGGACGGTGTTTTGGGGGTCATAGGCAGCATTTTTCTTCCTCCAAACACAGCGAGTTGAGTTAATGCCAAAGAGCTCTATTTTGGTCTCATCAGACCACAGCACCTTCTCCCAGTCACTCTCTGAATCATTCAGGTGTTCATTGGCAAACTTCAGACGGGCCTGCACATGTGCCTTCCTGAGCAGGGGGACCTTGCGAGCCCTGCAGGATTTTAATCCATTGCGGTGTAATGTGTTTCCAATGGTTTTCTTGGTGACTGTGGTCCCTGCTAATTTGAGGTCATTAACTAACTCCTCCAGTGTAGTTCTAGGATGCTTTTTCACCTTTCTCAGAACCATTGACACCCCACGAGGTGAGATCTTGCGTGGAGCCCCAGAGCGAGGTCGATTGATGGTCATTTTGTGCTCCTTCCATTTTCGAACAATCGCACCAACAGTTGTCACCTTCTCTCCCAGCTTCTTGCTAATGGTTTTGTAGCCCATTCCAGCCTTGTGCAGGTCTACAATTTTGTCTCTGACATCCTTGGACAGCTCTTTGGTCTTTCCCATGTTGGAGAGTTTGGAGTCTGCTTGATTGATTGATTCTGTGGACAGGTGTCTTTTATACAGGTGACTAGTTAAGACAGGTGTCCTTAATGAGGGTGACTAATTGAGTAGAAGTGTCTAACCACTCTGTGGGAGCCAGAACTCTTAATGGTTGGTAGGGGTTCAAATACTTATTTCACTCAATGAAATGCAAATCAGTTGCTATCTTTTATTTAAAGTTATTTTTTCGATTTTCCTTTTGATGTGCTATCTGCCACTGTTACAATAAACCTACCATTGAAATGATACTGTTCTGAGACTTTTCATTTCTTTGTCATTGGACAAACTTACAAAATCAGTGAGGGGTCAAATAATTATTTCCGCCACTGTATAGGTGAATATTTGCTGCTTCTCCTGGGAGACTAGCCTTTCGAAGCATTGCAGAGACCTTTTGGGGGTTTGGTGGCTATCATGATGCTCTCTCTCTGTTTCTCCAGTTTACAAGAATTATCTATTTCTATTGTTTACATTTACCTTATACCTTCTATGGAAGAATTGATTCACTAGAATCATGACTTGTAGCTAAATAGTTGGACTTTAAAGAATCAATTGAAATGAGAATTTGTATATATTTGCTGATCCATTATAACTTTTTATGTTTTTCCTTCACTCCAATGTAACTGTGTCATAGAATACTAAATGTCGGGTGCAGAACTAAAGATTGGTTCATTTTCTGCTCTGTACACAAGAGCATATCAGAGAACCACAAGAGGGCAGTCATAACCTATTACACAATTATGCACAATCATGTATTTTATGTATAGCATTTTCTAACTTTTGTCTTACTTTTGGAGAGCAAGTGCTGCATATCTTCTGACAGCAGTGGGACGATGCATTTGCAATACAACTGAGTGAATCGGCCATCAGATTCTATTTCAGTCCAATTTAAAAGTGCCCCAATTGCCCTGAATAGTTGTGTATGAAACTCTAAGGTCTCCTAGAACTGTATCTAAGCTCTTTAGTGCTAAAATGGCATTAGTAACAGCATTAGTATGGTTGTGGGTAAACATATGGTAGCTGGTGGTAACAAACAGCCTGTTTAAAAGCAATTGTCTGGTTTAAATGAAAAACTGGTCCAAAAAGTATATCATTTTAGTGGCAGATTACTTCTTTTTATGTCTTCTAATGTGTAAAGTAGTAGCCACCATTTTGAGCGATTCCTGCAGGATTAATTAAAAAAGCTTTGGATTCAGGACAATTATAATCTTTTGGGAAAATCATAATTTGTCTACAATCGATTTGCTCATCTCTAAATTAAAATCATATCATAAAACTCAGTTTAAAAAAAACAAAAAAGGCAAAAATGCATTGTAAGGGCAGACATAAATCCCAAAGTTGGGGTAACAGCAAACTGATCCAGCTTTTATTATACTTAATACTTTAAGCTCAAAGATTGGGGCGCTAAATAACTTAAGAATGAAAATTTAACTTAAGAGTGAAAATTAAAAATTTTTGACTCTCACAGGACGTTATAGTCTGGGCTGATGTATTATATGTGGATGACATATTGCCGTCACCAACGGAGCTCACGATCCAAGTTCCTTATGAGTTTGCCTTTGGAGGAAACTGCAGTACCCCACGCAGGCACAGGGAGAGTATACAGATACAGATGTTGAATCTAAAAAAAAAAATTCTGTATTTTTATTTATATACAAGGCTTCTAACACAATTGTTTCCCAGAGCCTTGTAATGGCACCTAAGCAAATATGAACAAAATTAGGGGATTGTGCAACGACACAGATGTTCCTGGTTTCACAGCTGCACGGGTAGTAATAGGCCAAAAGGTGTCTCTTTAAGGTAGTCTTTCTAAATCTTGCACGTCATTAGCTGACCCTGGCATCCAGATGTGGGGTGTACGTTTCAGACAATACAATGCAACCAGAGGGCGGTTTCTTCAATGCCAGGCAAACTCTTCTGCACCTTTTTTGAACATATTGCTGCACTTACATCACACTTTCATGATATCCACCTTGGAATGTGGAGATGCACACAGGTGATCAAGCTGCTTAAATGCATATCCAGGCACAGAAGACTTCTCCTGGACATATGTGCCGTAGAGCCTATGAGTACTTTTTAGACAGTTATCTTCTTCTGGACTTTCTATACACCTCTCCTATCACCTGGTCTGCTTCTTGTAGTTGTTTTGGGCCTGTCCTGGGTAGTACCAGGCCCAGGATGAGCTTGAATGTCAGCTCCACACGTGCTTCCTCCTCCTAGCCCTACATAGGCTAGACTTCTAACTAACTAGAATGTTCTTTCTCTTCATTTAATATAGAGGTTGATAACAGCCCCATCTAGTGGTGGCTATAATTATGGCCTGTTGTTACCATGTGCACATACACTGCCGAGCAAAAGGGTAACAATATTTTGAACTTTTGACTTTGAAGCTTCATATCTCACCGTCCACTACAGCTTCAAATGTGAGACTATCATCATTTAATAGACAATCATCTTGGCTATCCTATACATAAATTGGACTTGCAACTATTTAGCATATGATTAGTTTTGCAGATTCTTGTCATGTAACTGCTGTCACGGCTGAGGATGGGGGAAACCCTCAGCCGTGCGATGCCAGAAGATGTTAGGTCGCTGCTCGACCAGGACAACAGAATTAGGGAGCAGGTCACCTCCTACAGCGTTCCTAACTCTGACCCTGACTCGTAGCTGTATGAGCCAACCCTGATGGTAGGAGGGCTCATACTCCGTAACCTTGGGGTCCCTACTAGCCCTCAGGGTGGCCCTGAACTAGGAGCAGAGTAAGACGACCTGTTCCTCCCGGACATGGAGGAACAGGAGTCTCACTGGCCAAGCTGCAAGGAAGGGGAAACACATGAGGAACTCAAAAAGGGATGGGCTATGAGACCTCCTACCATCGGCTCATACAGCTAGGAGTAGGGTCAGAGTTAGGGACGCTGTAGGAGGTGACCTGCTCCCTAATTCTGTCATCCTAGTCGAGCAGCAACCTAACATATTCTGGCATCGCACGGCTGAGTGTTTCCCCTTATCCTCAGCCGTGACAGTATGACCACAAAATGTCACAGTGCACACCAGACAGGGAAAGTGCACACAAACACACACACATAGCCAGAGGCAACCGCACGCATACCTGTTGTCCGTGGCAACCGCACTTGAGGCAAACTACTAACAGCCCCCAGCTGCGGTTGACAAAACACTCAGACCGCGGGCAACTGCATGCGGCTCCCAAGGAGTCACGACCATAACCATGGGCGTGACAACTGCATTGTTACTGTTTTGCTCCTGGTGCTGGAACAATTTTTTTGTTCTTGTATACTACAAATTACAACCTGTTCTCATATTCCCTAAATCCCTAATAGCTCAGTGTGCTATTAGGTTGATTCTCAAGCAAAAGGTCACTGGTTTGACTCCATGAGCAGCCATAAAGAAGATTTCCCAAGAAAAGAGAAATGGCATCATCCAGCACATTGATAGCAGTATCTTGACCAAGAAAATTGCCAAACTGCATCATGTGAGTGCCATGACAGTTGGAAGAATATAAAATGAAGTCCGTTCATCCATTCCAAAGACAAGAGGTGAATGTCCAGTTCTGGTGCGACAAACGCAGCAGTGGAGGTGGCTCGTATGCTTCATAATAGTGAGATCACAAACATCCATGCAAGCACTCTCCAACACGCATTATATAAGTCTGGAATAATGGCCCGAAAAAAAGGTGAAGAAATTTCAACTTCAATATGGTCAAAATAAGCGCCGGCTCGAGTTTGCAAAAAAGTACGAACAGTGGACAGTAGATGAAATGAGTGATTTGGAATGATGAGATGAAGATCAATAGACTGGACTCTTATTGCAGCTAATGGATCTGGAAAATATCCCTGAAAGTATGCTGTGTGAAACAGTGATCTTCAAATGGGAGGCCTATATATACATGCAGGGCTGGGACAAGGTCCACCACCAACAGAGGCTGAGCTGCCCAAGTGCGCCCCCCCCCCCCCCCTTCCCGGGGCGTTCCTTGTAATTTTACCCCATCCAGAACCCCATCAGACCTCAGATCAGACGGAAAAGATTATCCTCATTTAAGAACTATCTTACTTCACTTCAGGGCAGACTCTCACGCTGTATCCCTGCTGGGGCCTGGGCTGGGTCATGACACAGTGCTGTGCTGCTGCCTGCTGCTGCCCGCGCTGCTCCGGGTCTCCAGAGGGCGCACATGTGACCTGACTGCGTACAGCGCGTCAGGTCAAAGTGCGCGCTGTACGCAGCCCGTCAGGCAAGCGACTGAGCAGAGACCAGAGCAGAGGAGCGGCCGAACCAGGAGGCGGAGCGGGGAGGGAGCATGTAAGTCAGTGCCAAGTGCTCACTACTCCCTCCGTCCTCCAGGGCGGCCGGCAGCTCGGCAGGCGCGGCAGCAGCAGCGACGTGGTCAGTGGCCTGCCTGCCGCCCAGAGGCTGGGGAGCTGGCCTGCGCCCTGAGGCTGGAGCCTCCCCAGCCTCTGTGTCGGCCCGACCCTGTAAATACATGTCTCCATGATTCAGAATGCTGTAATTAAAATCCACAAGAGAATGTACATTGGAGGAACAAAATGGCGGACATGTCAGATCTCAATGCTGCAGCATTTAAATGTTGGTAAGTGATCCCAAATAATGCTAAATAGCCCGACTATAGATAAAGTATAGTGTGTCCTTCTGTATGGTGTTTTGGAGGAAATTATTTGTATCTTAGCATTTTCATAGGCTACTTTCACACTAGCGTTCGGGTGTCCGCTCGTGCGCACCGTTTGAAGGGGCTCACGAGCGGCCCCGAACGCATCCGTCTGGCCCCAATGCATTCTCAGTGGAGCCGGATCCACTGAGAATGCATCCGCCTGCCAGCGTTCAGCCTCCGCTCCGCTCAGTGAGCGGACACCTGAACGCTGCTTGCAGCGTTCGGGTGTCCGCCTGGCCGTGCGGAGGCGAGCGGATCCGTCCAGACTTACAATGTAAGTCAATGGGGACGGATCCGCTTGAAGATGACACAATATGGCTCAATCTTCAAGCGGATCCGTTCCCCATTGACTTTCAATGTAAAGTCTGAACGGATCCGCTCAGACAACTTTCACACTTAGAAAATTTTCTAAGTTTTCTTGCAGACGTTCTGAACGGATGCGAACGTCTGCATTATCGGAGCGGATCCGTCTGATGAAACATCAGACGGATCCGCTCCGAACGCTAGTGTGAAAGTAGCCATACTTTGTCTTGAATGACCTTATATAGTGCTACATTTTTTCTTGCCAACAAGGGTAACTGTACAATTATATTATCTGGTGATTTTAACTATTGATGGTTAGAATAAAACCAGTACCACTATGTTCTGCTCACTATGTTCTGCTAAGCCCCACTTTCAGATTTACAGTACAGCCTGGGCAGATATGTTACTGTTCTACAGCTAGGAAGGGGCTCCTTCTCTTATGGGCCCCATTGCAGCCCTCTGCCCATTTAATTGTTTATTTCAGCCAACTTTTTGTGGCCAGCAGGGGGACCCTGATCTCAGGGGCACCATGCATTTGCTTGGTTTGTGTTTTGGTAATATCCACCCCTAGGTAATCTAAGGAAACAAATTTGTTATTTGCATAAAGCATTTGCTAAACAAGAAATTTAGCAGGAGAGAGTACACAAATGATTAGTGTTAAGCGAGCATGCTTGGCCGAATACCTGTACGGCTTGAGCATCGCTAGGTTCGACACATGGCGGTATTTGGCCGAGTACCGCATGTGCTTGAGCGCCGTGCTCGAGTCTCCTTCCCGCACGTTATGCGGCTGCTAAGCAGCCAATAAATGTGCAGGTATGTACTGCCATCACTGTAATGCCAGTAGCCATGTTGGCTACTGGCATTACAGTGATTGGCTGGCCAAAATGCCTCATCGGGTGCTATATATCACTTGATGACGTGGGTTCGGCTCATTGAGTCAGGGAGAGCTGCGCTTAGGGACGGATAGTTTCGGGAGTGTGATCGCAATATATTCGATAGAAAAACATTTCAAAGACCGAAAAGTCCTTTTAACCCCTTAAGGACTCAGGCCTATTTCACCTTAAAGACTTGGCCATTTTTTGCAAATCTGACCAGTGTCACTTTAAGTGCTGATAACTTTAAAACGCTTCGACTTATCCAGGCCATTCTGAGACAGTTTTTTCGTCACATATTGTACTTCATGACACTGGTAAAATGAAGTAAATAAAATTCATTTTTATTTATAAACAAATACCAAATTTACCAAAAATTTATAAAAAATTGCAAATTTCCAAGTTTAAATTTCTCTACTTCTATAATACATAGTAATACCTTCAAAAACAGTTATTACTTTACATTCCCCATATGTCTACTTCATGTTTGGATCATTTTGGGAAAGATATTTTATTTTTTGGGGATGTTACAAGGCTTAGAAGTCTAGAAGCAAATTTTGAAATTTTTCAGAAATTTTCAAAAACCCAATTTTTAGGGACCAGTTCAGGTCTGAAGTCACTTTGCGAGGCTTACATAATAGAAACCACCCAAAAATGACCCAATTCTAGAAACTACACCCCTCAAGGTATTCAAAACTGATTTTACAAACTTTGTTAACCCTTTAGGTGTTCCACAAGAATTAATGGAAAATAGAGATACAATTTAAAAATTTCACTTTTTGGGCAGATTTTCCATTTTAATAATTTTTTTCCAGTTACAAAGCAAGGGTTAACAGGCAAACCAAACTCAATATTTATGGCCCTGATTCTGTAGTTTACAGAAACACCCCATATGTGGTTGTAAACCGCAGTACGGGCACACGGCAGGGCGCAGAAGGAAAGGAATGCCATACGGTTTTTGGAAGGCAGGTTTTGCTGGAATGTTTTTTTTTTACACCATGTCCCATTTGAAGCCCCCCTGATGCACCCCTAGAGTAGAAACTCCATAAAAGTGACCCCATCTAAGAAACTACACCCCTCAAGGTATTCAAAACTGATTTTACAAACGTCGTTAACCCTTTAGGTGTTCCACAAGAATTAATGGAAAATAGAGACACAATTTAAAAATTTCACTTTTTGGGCAGATTTTCCATTTTAATAATTTTTTTCCAGTTACAAAGCAAGGGTTAACAGCCAAACTAAACTCAATATTTATGGCCCTGATTCTGTAGTTTACAGAAACATCCCATATGTGGTCGTAAACCGCTGTACGGGCAAACGGCAGGGCGCAGAAGGAAAGGAATGTCATACGGTTTTTGAAAGGCAGGTGTTGCTGGACTGTTTTTTTTGACACCATGTCCCATTTGAAGCCCCCTTGATGCACCCCTAGAGTAGAAACTCCAAAAAAGTGACCCCATTTTAGAAACTACGGGATAGGGTGGCAGTATTGTTGGTACTAGTTTAGGGTACATATGATTTTTGGTTGCTCTATATTACACTTTTTGTGAGGCAAGGTAACAAGAAATAGCTGTTTTGGCACAGTTTTTATTTTTTGTTATTTACAACATTCGTCTGACAGGTTATATCATGTGATATTGTTATAGACCAGGTTGTCACGGACGCTGCGATACCTAATATGTATACAATTCTTTTTATTTATGTAAGTTTTACACAATGATTTCATTTTTGAAGCAAAAAAAATCATGTTTTAGTGTTTCCATAGTCTGAGAGCCATAATTTTTTCAGTTTTTGGGCGATTACCTTAGGTAGGGTATGTTTTTTGCGGGATGAAATTACGGTTTAATTGGCACTATTTTGGGGTGCGTATGACTTTTTGATCGCTTGCTATTACACTTTTTGTGATGTAAGGTGACAAAAAATGGCTTTTTTAACACCGTTTTTATTTAATTTTTTTTACGGTATTCACCTGAGGGGTTAGGTAATGTGATATTTTCATAGAGCAAGTTATTACGGACGCTGTGATACCTAATATGTATACTTTCTTTTTAGTTATGTAAGTTTTACACAATGATTTTATTTTTGAAGCAAAAAAATCATGTTTTAGTGTTTCCATGATCTGAGAGCCATAATTTTTTCAGTTTTTGGGCGATTACCTTGGGTAGGGTATGATTTTTGCGGGATGAGATGACAGTTTTATTGGCACTCTTTTGGGGTGCGTGTGACTTTTTGATCGCTTGCTATTACACTTTTTGTGATGTAAGGTGACAAAAAATTGTTTATTTAGCACAGTTTTTATTTTTTACGGTGTTCATCTGAGGGGTTAGGTCATGTGATATTTTTATAGATCCAGTCGATACGGACGCGGCGATACCTAATATGTATACTTTTTTTTTATTTATGTAAGTTTTACACAATAATATCATTTTTGAAACAAAAAAAAATATCATGTTTTAGTGTCTCCATATTCTGAAAGCCATAGTTTTTTTAAGTTTTTGGGCGATTATCCTAGGTAGGGTCTCATTTTTTGCGGGATGAGATGACGGTTTGATTGGCAGTATTTTGGGTTGCATATGATAATAGCTTTTTTAAAACTAAAAAAATGATGTTTTAGTGTCTCCATATTCCGAGCCATAGTTTATATATACTTTTTTTCCCCCTATTTTTTACCAATTTTTTTTAACTTTATTTGGGGAAAATGACGTTTTTGTTTATTTTTACTTGAAACTTTTAATTTTTTGGGGGGAAAACTTTATTTTTTAAACTTTTTTTTTCACTTTATTTTTTAAACTTTTTTTTTCACTTTATTTTTTAAACTTTTTTTTTCATTTATTTTTTGTCCCACTTTGGGATTTGAACTTTTGGGGGTCTAATTCCCTTTACAATGCATTCCAATACTTCTGTATTGGAATGGATTGGCTGCATGAGTAATACTGTGTGTATTACTCATACAGCTTCCGGCCTGTGAGATCCAGGGGGCTTCCTTAGACATCGCGCTGCCTTCCATGCCATCGGGTCCCCCCTACAGCCGCATGGGGATCCAATGGCACCGCCGCCCGCCGCTGCCGCACCAGGTAAAAGCCGCAAACCACAGGTCTGAATTGACCTGCGGTTTGTGGTGATCGCCAACATCCTGTTCCGATTAACCCCCGCCGCAATCGCATTTTAAAGTTAGGCGGTACCGGTACGCCCTGGGTCCTTAAGGACTCGTGAAACAGGGCGTACCGGTACGCCCTAAGTCCCTAAGGGGTTAAGGACTATTGTGTGTGGTGGAGGCTGGCAGCAATATAATTTAGCCAGTGAATTTCTTTTTCAACACTTTACAATACTTTTTCGATAGAGGGTGTCTGCAGTGGCTTGTGACATCTGTGCTGCAATACCTTCTGTGTGTCAGGGCCAGATATTGAGAAAAATATTACTGACAACAAATATATATTTTTTTTCCATAATTTATCCACACTTTGCCTATAAACGGTGTCTGCAGTGAATTGTCACATCTGCGCTGCAATAGCATGTGTCAGGGCCAGATATTGGAAAAAATATTACTGACAACAAATATATTTTTTCCATAATTTATCCACACTTTGCCTATAAACGGTGTCTGCAGTGAATTTTCACATCTGTGCTGCAAGCGCGTGTGTGTGTGTCAGAGCCAGATATTGGAAAAAATATTACTGACAAATATATTATTTATCCACATTTTTCCTATAAACAGTCCCTTATAACATATAACATTTAATAGGAAGAAGGCGAGAAGGGACGGGGAAGTGCCCGTGATGCTGATGGCGCACACAGAGGCCGTGGCCCTGGGCACGGTGAAACTGTGCCTGCTGCCAGAGCACAAGAAAAACAATCATCCAAGATACCTGGCTTCATGTCCCAGTTTGCAGGGCGGCGCAGGACACCACTCTTGATGTCAGCCCAGTGCGAGCAGGTGGTCCGTTGGATTGCAGCAGAGAGTGCTTCCAGTCGGTTAAGCACCATACTGTCTTCCACCAAGTCCAGTCTCGGTAGCCAGGAGTCTGGTCCACACAATCCTCACCCTGATCCTCCTTCCTCCCACCATTTACAGTCTGGCCAAACAAGTGATCCCACACTCGGATATTTTGAGGACCTCTTTGCATCACCATTAATTGATTTGACCCTCTCGCCAAGCACGCTTGAAGAGGGACCTGAGATCTTGTGCCCTGATTGCCAACCTCTTGAGCATCCAGAGTCACCAGAAAATGACGCAGGGGAACGGCAATTAGTGTGTAAGGAGGTGGATGATGTGGAGACACAGTTGCCAATGACTCAACCGCAATTACTGTCTCAAGAGGTTGAGGAAGAGGATGACACACAGTTGTCAATCATTGAGGTTGTAGTTAGGTCAACAAATCAGGAGGATGATCAGAGTGCAGAAGTGGAAGAGGAGGTGCTGGATGACGAGGTCACTGACCCAAACTGGGAAGGAGACAACAAGCCGAGCGAGGAGAGCAGTACAGAGGGGGCGGGATCTGCAACAGGCTGGAAGAGGCAGTGGGGTGGCAAAAGGCGGGCACCACTGAACAGTCCCACAACTGTTCCACGGAGCATCCCCTTGCGTAAATCTCCCTTGCCAAGGGATAGGTGCTCGGCACTATGGCGCTTTTTTAAGAAAAGTGCGGACAAAAAAAGAATAGTAGTTTGCAACCTGTGCCACACCAAAATGAGCCTTACCCCAGGCATTTCAACACAAGCAAAAATACCCAGCCACCAACCCAAAGGCCATAGCACTAAATACGCAGCTTTCCAAATTACTGACCCTGGAAATGTTGTCATTTAGGCTTGTGGACACTGAGGCCTTCCGCAGCCTGATGTCTGTGGCCATCCCTCGTTACGCAGTCTCCAGCCGCCACTATTTTTCAAGGTGTGCCGTGCCCGCCTTACACCAACATGTGTTCCTCAACATCACACGTGCCCTAACCAAAACAGTTACTGGGAAGGTCCACTTAACCACGGACACATGGACAAGTGCTTTCAGCCAGGGATGCTACATTTCCCTGATGGCACACTGTGAGAATGTTGTGGAGGCCGGGAGCGACTCATACCCTGGGATGGCACAGGTGCTACCGACGCCAAGGATTGTGGGCCCTACTTCCATTAGGGTTTCCGCCAGCACCTACATTAGTAGCTCCAAACCCCACTTCTCCTCCTTCGCCTCCTTCTCCACTTCCACCTCCGAATTATCTGCGTGCAGCACCAGTCAGTCATCAGTCGGTAGCTGGAAGCAGTGTAGCACTGCTGTGGGGAAACGGCAACAGGCTGTGCTGAAGCTGATCTGCCTAGGTGACAAACAGCACACCGCCGCAGAGCTGTGGCAGGGGATTAGAGACCAGAGTGAGCTTTGGCTCTCGCCACTCAACCCAGAACCAGGCATGGTTGTGTCTGATAATGGCTGTAACTTGGTGCCAACTTTGGAGCTAGGCAATCTTAGACACATCCCATGCCTTGCCCACGTATTCAACCTTGTGGTTCAGCGGTTTCTAAAAACCTACCCCAATTTGCCTGAGCTACTGGTGAAGGTGCGCCGCATGTGTGCACATTTCCGCAAGTCACCGACAGCTTAAGCCGGTCTGTCAACGCTGCAGCAGCGCTTGAAATTGCCAGCTCACCAGTTGTTGTGCAATGTGAGCACGCGCTGGAACTCCCCGTTCCACATGTTGGCCAGGCTTTGTGGGCAGCAGAGGGCAGTTGTGGAATACCAGCTGCAACATGGTCATCGCCTTTCCAGTCAGCTTCCGCTATTCACAAGCGAGGAGTGGGCATGGATGTCTGACCTCTGTGAGGTTTTACACAACTTTGAGGAATCAAAACAGATGGTGAGCGGCGATAATGCTATTATCAGCGTCACCATCCCACTTCTGTGTCTTCTCAAACGCTCACTGCTCACAATTAAGGACGGTGCTGTGCATGTGGAAGAGGTGGAAATGGTTGATGATAGCCAGACCACCCTCAGTTCACCTTCTCAGCGCGAATTGGAGTCTGAAGAGGAGACGGTTGCCTCAGCTACCGAGGGCAGTACCCAAGTTTAATTCCATCTGTTCTGCGTGGGTGGGCAGAAGGGGGGGAAGAGGATGAGGAGATTGGGAGTGATCCTCCTGATGACGACAGCAAAGTCTCGCCTGTTGGTACTCTGGCACACATGGCTGACTTCATGTTAGGCTACCTTTCCCGCGACCGGCGCATTATACGTATTTTAAACAACACGGATTACTGGTTGTTTACCCTTCTCGACCCCCGCTACAAAGAGAACTTCTCATCTCTCATTTCTCTGATGGAGAGGACGAGCAAAATGGTGCAATACCAGAAGATACTTGTTGGAAAATTGCCCCAAAATTTTCCATCTGACAATGCTGACGGCAGAGTCCGTACTTCCTTGGCCAACCGAGGAGGGGAGACAAGGGGAACACACAACAGTTCCAACAGAGGCAGGGTAACACTCTCCAAAGCCTGGGACTGTTTCATGACATCCCGCCAGCCAGCACCCTCACCCTGATGTGCGGCCTACTGCCACAAGGAGAGAAAATTTTTGGAAGATGGTGAAGGAGTACATAGCAGACCGTGTCAGCGTCCTCAATGATCCCTCAGTGCCTTACAACTACTTGGTGTCCAAGCTGGACACGTGGAACGAACTGGCGCTCTACGGTTTGGAGGTGCTGGCCTTATCTGCCACCAGCGTTTTGTCTGAGTGTGTATTAAGTGCTGCTGGGGGCATTATAACAGATAAGAGTATCCGGCTGTCAACTGAAAATGCTGACAGGTTGACTCATATAAAAATGAACAAGGCCTGGATTGACTATGACTTCTCGACTCCACCAGAGGAATGCTGATGAACATAAACGCACTGCACATGTGTTGTTTTTAATGCAGTTAATAGACTGTATTCCCATGCACCCTTTTCACCACAAACAAGGGTTTATGGTTGAATCTTCCTTTTCTCATCCTCCTTCTCCTCTTCCATATCAACATGCATTGCTTATTCATCACATATAATGCCCTCGCATATATGGCCTTTGAATATAATTTTTTAGAGGGTCCGCTCACCAGCAGGCCCTCACATCTAATTTTTTACAGGGTCCGCTCACCAGCAGGCCCTCACATCTAATTTTTTACAGGGTCCGCTCACCAGCATGCCCTCACATCAAATTTTTTACAGGGTCCACTCCCCTGCAGGCCATCACATCAAATTTTTTACAGGGTCCGCTCAACTGCAGGCCCGCAACTCAAATCTTTTACAGGGTCAGCTCACCTGCAGGCCCGCTACTTAAATCTTTTACAGGGTCAGCTCACCTGCAGGCCTGCAACTTAATGTGAATGAGGCCCTCCTTTATGTGATATACAGGTTGTATTGGAGTGCCTCTCCCTTGTAATTTTTGGCAGCACTTGCACATTATATACAAGTAAATATACAGGAAAGAATGTTTTCAATAAATTTTTCCTATAAAATAGTTTTTTTACTTTGGTTTTGTGCGTAAAGCCTTAATTAGATTGTGGGCCTGGTGATCAGTTTAAGGCCGTTTAAGCAGCATCAGCAGCAGCATGGTGATAAAAATGAGTTGCAAGGTGACATGGTGTGGAGATGGCAGCATGAGGAGGCCACATAGTGGCACAATGACTGAGTCTGGATAAAAGACTGAGGCCAAAGATTGTTTAGAAAGATGCAGATGGAAACAATCTGTGGAGCTGTATGATGGTGCAGATTAATGCAGACCAGGGGGCGTAGCTATAGGGGATGCAGTGGAAGCTGCAGCTTTGGGGCCCTGACCCACAAGGGGCCCATCCAGGAGGAGGAGGACTAAAGGATTTGGTCAGGGCCCCCTGAACAGTATTACACAATGAAATTATATACAGTGAGAGTATAGACAGTGTATAAAACGGATGGAACAGCTGCCTGCCCTGGTCTGGGAGAGCAATTTTTACTAGCCACAGGAATGAGGGCAGCATGAAAGGAAGGGATCACTAAAAAATTACTGTGGGATGGAGCTACAGTCAAAAATTTGCTGTAGGGCCCAGTCATTTCAAGCTACTCCACTGATGCAGCCCACAAAAGCAAGTTGGGTTTATCGATTCCAAAATCTTAATTAAATTGTGGGCCTGGTGATCAGTTTAAGGCCTTTTAAGCAGCAGCATCAGCAGCAGCAGCATGGTGATACAAATGAGTGGCAAGGTGACATGGTGTGGAGATGGCAGCATGAGGAGGCCACATAGTGGCACAATGACAGAGTCTGGAAAAAAAGATTGAGGCCACAGATTGTTGAGAAAGATACATATAATGTTTTACAGGGTCAGCTCACCCACAGGCACTCGCATATAATGTTTTACAGGGTCAGCTCACCAGCAGGCCCGCACCTAAAATCTTTTACAGGGTCAGCTCACCTGCAGGCCCGCAACTCAAATGTTTTACAGGGTCAGCTCACCTTCAGGCCTGCAACTCATGCTGCCTTGCTTTGAAGTAGTAGCTGTAGCCGTTTATCAGGCTCCCTCTCCGAAATCGAACAATTATTCCCCGTTACCGGTGGTCACCATGTTAGGCGCATAAAAGAACATCGAAAGTTGATAGGGAAGATATCCAAATAGATCGTAGACGTTACGGGGACGTGCGATCAGGCAGAAGTTATCTAGATTCAACAAAGCGGCAGCAGGGCCCTCTCCTGTCTAACGTTTCCTCATCCAAAATACTGCAGTGACATTCCCTGTAATTTTTTATTACTCATTCCAATAACAGGGCCTCTTAAGAGTCCTGTATTGTTATTTATCGTCACTACCTCCACGAGTCGGGAGTGTGTGATTTGCGCGACACCCGCTTGCCTTCCTTGGATGTGGTAGCCGTTTCTTAGGCTCCCTCTCCAGAATCAAACACTGATTCCCTGTTACCCGTAGTTTACAATGGTTTTGAGCTGACAATTACATCGAAAGTTGATAGGCCATATATCCAAATGGATTGTCGCCATCACGGGGACGTGCCATCGGCCCCAGGTTAACTAGAGTCACCAAAGCGACAGCAGGCCATCGCCCATAATGTTTTAGATGGTCAGATCAGCAGGCCCTTGCTCCTAATGTTTTTGAGGGTCACCAGCAGGCAAACAATCATAATTTTTAAAGGGTATGTATGATGCCCTCCTTTATGTGTAAGTAAGGATGTATCGGAGTGCCTCTTCCTTGTAATTTTTAGCAGCACTTGCACTTTATATTCAAGTAAATATTCAGGAAAGAATGTTTTCTATAAATTTTTCCTCTAAAATCGATTTTTTGACTTCCAATATACTCGGGTGCTCGGTCGAGCACTCGAATATCACAATGTGTTCAGCCCGAGTCCCCGAGCACTATGGTGCTCGATCAACACTACAGATGATCCCTCAGAGACTAACAATGGCTTCTAGAATGCAGAAAATTTTATATTATTAATAGTTAATAAAGTACAAGAAACAATGTTTTGAGGGCAAAACTATTTAGTGAATCTGAAGACAAATATGGTATCTCTGTGATTTGGCTACATCTGGTCTGGGCAATCATCACAAAGGGCAAAAAAGGGAAACTTGTACTGTGCTGCTATCTCGGGGTAACATCTGCTGCTGTACACCACCGTTCCCCCGCTTACCGCCGCGGTCCTGGGCGCCGTGCTCAGCGGTGATCTTTTCCGTCCAACACTGCAGTCCTGGTCTCTGTCGCTGTACGTGCTGTGGTGCTGAGGATTCCGCTCCACAGGTTCCACTCAGCCCTGGCCACAGCATGCTTGCTGCTGGTTTCTTGTTACACTGCCCTAGGGGCGTCGTGCATCACTCCCTAGGCTGCATGGGTTGGGTTATGTGACCTCGCTGACCAACCCAGGCTCTCCTGCAGGTACTAAAGTGGCTCGGCCCCCTTCCCAGATGCCTTAGTGTCAAGGTCCTTGTGTTTGCTAAGCTCTTGATACCTGTGCTCCTGACTTATACCTCGTTCTTGGATTCTGCTACTCGTCTGATCCCTGCCTGCTTGCCTTGACTCTCCTGTTGCCGAATAGGATTGCCTGACCTTTTCCTGTGCCGCCTGCCCTGACCTTTTGCCTGTCTGACTACGCCTCTGCCTCATCCTTTGGTCCTGCACTGTTGCTCCTGGTAACGACTCCGCCTGCCTGACTACGCTTGTACTTCCTACTTGTACTATCTACTCAGGTACCTCCTGGTCCGCTTGGACCAGCTGCCTCATGTGCCTACCCTCCTCAAGAGGTAGCGACCTGGTGTTCCCCTCGGGAAAGTCTATCGAGGGGTACATTTAGACAATGCCCTTAGAGGAGATGGGACACGTGGCACAGTGGGTTCACATCCACTGGTTTGTGACAGTCAGAAGAAATTCCAAGGTACTGGTGTCACAACAAATTTATTTATTAAATGGATAAAAGCAACAAGTTTTGGGACTAGACTGCTCCCTTCCTTAGGTAATCCAGTGCCGAAAGGCATTGCTTTTACACATTTAATAAACAAACTTGATGTAAATCAGTACCTTGGAACTCTTTCTAGCAACGCTCTTTTTGCTCTTTGTGAGGATTTAGTATTCTGGATCTCCTGTCCTGTGGAACAACCAGGCGCAGCTTTCCTCTATCTCTATCTTTAGCCAGCTGGGTTGTTGTATCCCTAGCACAATGACAACTTTTTTTTTCTGAAAGGCTGGTAGATCTGAAGCTCTCAGCATTAATAAATGCTAGGAGCATCTGATACTTATGCAACTGGCTCATAGAATAAAGTACCTTTCTGCATTGCTGTCTTCAGGACAGTGATAGATTTGAATGCTGCAGTGGGGGCATCAGTATTTTGTGCTGTACTGTGTATTTGGTTCTGCTGGGGCAGTATTTTGTGCTGCACTACAGTATTGCAGGCGCCACCTATTTATGTTGACCCTGCCTTCTGTCAGTTTGGATATGTCTACAAAATGGGTCAATTTTAAGTTTTTTTTGCCAGAGCCACTTTAAGTTCCCAATCCACCCCTGGTATAGAGTATAATAAAGACACACTGAGACACAACTCTGTCAACATTAAAATAATGACAAGAACTAAAGAAGTGAAAAAAGTCATGATCAGCAGTAATGAATAGAGATGTCGCGAACATAAAATTTTCCATTTGCGAACAGCGAACGCAAATTTCTGCAAATGTTCGCGACCGGGCGAACCGGGCGAACCGCCATAGACTTCAATAGGCAGGCGAATTTTAAAACCCACAGGGACTCTTTCTGGCCACAATAGTGATGGAAAAGTTGTTTCAAGGGGACTAACACCTGGACTGTGGCATGCCGGAGGGGGATCCATGGCAAAACTCCCATGGAAAATTACGTAATTGACGCAGAGTCGGGTTTTAATCCATAAAGGGCATAAATCACCTAACATTCCTAAATTGTTTGGAATAACGTGCTTTAAAACATCCAGTGTGTGTATACGATCAGGTATGATGTTGTATCGATCAGGTAGTGTAAGGGTTACGCCCGCTTCACAGTGACAGACCAAACTCTCACAGACCAAACTCCCCGTTTAACGCACCGCAAACAACCGCAAACAGTCCATTTGCACAACCGCAAACTCCCCATTTGCACAAGGTTGGATACCAAGCTAGCCATGTCTCGTTCCTTGTATTCACTGACGTCATTGAAGGTCTCTTCCTCCACCCAGCCACGTACAACACCAAGGGTCCCCGAAAGGTGACAACAAGCCCCTGGGATGTCTGCTGTGGTTGGTCTTCCACCTCCTCAAAGCCACCTTCCTCCTCTGACTCCTCTTCTTCAGACTCCTCTCTCTGCATTGCCGCAGGTCCAGCAATCGACGATGACAAGGCTGCTTCTGGTGGTGACGGTGACCACAACTCTTCCTCTTCATTCCCATCTACGGCCTGATCCAGCACTCTTCGCAGGGCACGCTCCAGAAAAAACGCATATGGGATGAGGTGGATGATGTTGCCTTGGGTTTGACTGACCAGGTTTGTCACCTCCGCAAAAGGACGCATGAGCCTACAGCCATTGTGCATGAGCGTTCAGTAACGCGGCCCAAAAATTCCCAGCTCCGCAGAGGCTGTCCTCTTTTTTTTTTTATTAAAAAAATCTGTTCTTACCAGTTTAATCTCTGTTTTGTCCCCTATCAGGGGCCGGTGTATGGAATAGATTTTAGGAACCGGGAGATGGAAAAAGATGGTTGGTCGGTCCTCTTACTTCCAATTTGGGGCACTGCACTTGCGCCGTGCAATGTACTGTGCCACCCTATATGAGTGGTGTGTTAAGTAGTACTATTCCTATCAGTTTAATTCCGGTTACGTCCCCTATCAGGGGCCGGTGTATGGAATAGATTTTAGGAACCGGGAGATGGAAAAAGATGGTTGGTCGGTCCTCTTACTTCCAATTTGGGGCACTGCACTTGCGCCGTGCAATGTACTTTGCCACCCTATATGAGTGGTTTGTTAAGTAGTACTATTCCTATCAGTTTAATTCCGGTTACGTTCCCTATCAGGGGCCGGTGTATGGAATAGATTTTAGGAACCGGGAGATGGAAAAAGATGGTTGGTCGGTCCTCTTACTTCCAATTTGGGGCACTGCGCGTGAGCCGTGCAATGTACTGTGCCACCCTATATGAGTGGTGTGTTAAGTAGTACTATTCCTATCAGTTTAATCTCTGTTACGTCCCCTATCAGGGGCCGGTGTATGGAATAGATTTTAGGAACCGGGAGATGGAAAAAGATGGTTGGTCGGTACTCTTACTTCCAATTTGGGGAACTGTGCGTGCACCGTGCAATGTACTGTGCCACCCTATATGAGTGGTATGTTAAGTAGTACTATTCTTATCAGTTTAATCCCTGTTACGTCCCCTATTAGGGGACGTGTATCGAATAGATTTTAGACAACTGCAAAGAGTTGTTAATAGTTGACACTCATGACATAAATTTTATTCCTCTATGCGTCAATCTTGGTGTAGTGATGACTGTGCTTGCGCGCACATTTGGGAGATTGCAGGCGATGGCGGTTTTTCAAAGCCTATGGTCGTGCTGAGGTAGTTCAGTGACAGTTAAGTGACCCAGAAAACAATGATTCTGCAGTGTGGGCCCATTGTTGGCCTAGTAGGGTTTAATGATCACCTTAGATGATCACAAAGAAAATTAATGTTTTTTCTATGCAAAATTATCCAGCCGATCGCTTTTGGTCTGTTCACAATGAAGCAACGACCTTATCATCTGGAGTATGCCAACATTGCCAACACACTCATAGAGGTGATCGCTTCATTGTGATAAGCAAGCCCCTTCACCATAACAAGGTAACGATCACGAAGGGGAATTGACACATGTATGTGCCTTTTTTTTTGTTTTGTTTTTGCAGCCACAGTGCAGCACCAGAGGCCAGAAAAATAAAATTGATGTTTTGTTTTCCAGGCAGAAAGTGCACTAAAACATTGCAGCTTGAACCCTAGTTGGTGGCGGAGAAGTCACGCAAGTCATCCGGCATGCAGAGATTAAATACAGCAGCATGTGGACCATTTTTAGCCCAAGGCATCTCATCAGGCCTTTTTTTGTCAAATGCATCCCCCACTGTCAGTCCCTTCGGGAGCCATGCCTCATTCATCTTAATAAAGGTGAGGTAATCTAGACTTTTTTGACCTAGGCGACTTCTCTTCTCAGTGACAATACCTCCTGCTGCGCTGAAGGTCTTTTCTGACAAGACACTTGAAGTGGGGCAAGCCAGAAGTTCTATCGCAAATTGGGATAGCTCAGGCCACAGGTCAAGCCTGCACACCCAGTAGTCAAGGTGTTCATCGCTCCACAGAGTGTCGATATCGGCAGTAAAAGGGATTCTGTCATGAGATTTGAGCCCTATAAGCTAAACATATGACCAGGACCGTACTAATAACATGAATCCTAAACTGCCCTTATTAAACCTGCTTGTGGCTCTATTAGCCCAAAAAACTGTTTTTTATAAGCTGTCACTCACCTACCTAAGGTGCCCAAGGGGTTTTACGTTAACCCAGGGTGCCCGCCCACACCCCTCGCCGTCTGGTGCCCAGCGCCACCTTCCTCACCTCAGCCCCGCCTCCGCAATCCTCCCGTCCCTCTGCTAGATCCGGCTCCTGCGCACTAGGCTCAGCCTGATGCGCCACGGACTCCTGGCAGCGGCTTCGTTGAGCGAAGTGCGCATGCGCATAGGGCTCAAATCTCATGACAGAATCCCTTTAAGGCGAGGTAGTCTGCTACCTGTCAGTCGAGTCGTTCTCTGAGGGTGGACCCCGAAGGGCTGTGGCGATGCGTAGGACTTAAAAAGCTCTGCATGTCCTCCATCAACAACACGTCTATAAAGCGTCCTGTCCTTGCCGGCATGGTAGGAGGAGGATTACTTTCACCTCTTCCCCTGTTAGATTCCCGTTGTGCTGTGACATCACCCTTATACGCTGTGTAAAGCATACTTTTTAACTTGTTTTGGAACTGCTGCATCCTTTCCGACTTCCAGTAATTCGGTAACATTTCAGCCACTTTCTGCTTATACCAGGGGTCTAGTAGCGTGGCCACCCAGTACAGGTCGTTCTCCTTCAGCCTTTTTAGACGAGGGTCACTTAACAGGCATGACAGCATGAAAGACCCCATTTGCCCAAGGTTGGATGCCGAGCTACTCATGTCCCGTTCCTCGTCCTCACTGATCTCATTGAAGGTCTGTTCTTCCCCCCAGCCACGTACAACACCACGGGTACCAGATAGGTGACAATGAGCACCCTGGGATGCCTGCTGTGGTTGGTCTTCCTCCTCCTCAAAGCCACATTCCTCCTCTGACTCCTCTTCCTCAGACTCCTCTTCCAGCATTGCCGCAGGTCCAGCAAGCGATGATGATAAGGCTGTTTCTGGTGGTGATGGTGACCACAACTCTTCCTCTTCCTCTTCACGCTTCTACAGCCTGATCCAGCACTCTTCGCAGGGCACGCTCCAGGAAGAAAACAAATGGGATGATGTCGCTGATGGTGCCTTCGGTGCGACTGACTAGGTTTGTCACCTCCTCAAAAGGACGCATGAGCCTACAGGCATTGCACATGAGCGTCCAGTAACGTGGCTAAAAAATACCCAGCTCCGCAGAGGCTGTCCTAGCACCCCGGTCATACAAATACTCGTTGACGGCTTTTTCTTGTTGGAGCAGGCGGTCAAACATTAGAAGTGTTGAATTCCAACGTGTCGGGCTGTCGCAAATCAAGCGCCTCACATGCATGTTGTTTCGCCGCTGAATATCGGAAAAGTGCACCATGGCCGTGTAGGAACGCATGAAATGGCCACACACCTTCCTAGATTGCTTGAGGACGTCCTGTAAGCCTGGGTACTTATGCACAAAGCGTTGTACGATCAGATTCCACACATATGCCATGAACGGCACATGTGTCAACTTGCCCAAATTCAATGCCGCCAACAAATTGCTTCCGTTGTCACACACCACTTTGCCGATCTCCAGTTGGTGCCACTGATCCACCTGTGCGTTCGGGGCGGACATAGTGATGAGCAGCAGGTGCCATATTCGATTTCGACTAAATTTGTATTCGTCATATTCCTCAAAACGAAGATAACGAAGTATTCTACATCTTCGTTTTAGCTACCTATTCGTCAACTTCGCTAATTCTAGCAATCAAATAGGAAAGTTGACTATAGAGACAGCTAAGTTTAATTCGCTATTCGATTATATTACTTTTCTTATTTTTTTTAATTGAATAGTTAAATACTTGATTATTATAATGATTCTATTTATATATATATATATATATATATATATGAAAAAAAGCAAAGTAATATAATCGCATAGCGAATTAAACACAGCTGTCTCTATAGTCAACCTTCCTATTTGATTGCTAGAATTAGCGAAGTTGACGAATAGGTAGCTAAAATGAAGATGTAGAATACTTCGTTATCTTCGTTTTGAGGAATATGACGAATACATTCGTCATATTCGCTAATTCTACCAAGCCAACCATAGTAAACCAGGTCCAAGTTGAAATAGCAATTTGATTAATTCAAGTTATAATAATCGAATTGCGATTTCAACTTAGCACTGCTATATTCCATATTCGTTAATTCTAGCCTAATATGGAATATAGCAGTGCTAAGTTGAAATCGAAATTCGATTATTATAACTTGAATTAATCGAATTGCTATTTCAACTTGGACCTGGTTTACTATGGTTGGCTTGGTAGAATTAGCGAATATGACGAATGTATTCGTCATATTCCTCAAAACTAAGATAACGAAGTATTCTACATCTTCATTTTAGCTACCTATTCGTCAACTTCGCTAATTCTAGCAATCAAATAGAAAGGTTGACTATAGAGACAGCTGTGTTTAATTCGCTATGCGATTATATTACTTTGCTCAAAACGAAGATATTATTATAACTTGAATTAATCGAATTGCGATTTCAACGTAATTCTCAAATCCGACAGTACATTCTAGTATGGAGACGTTCCCATGGTGATGGGGACGCTCCATGAGCACGGAAGTCATCAGAAGCGGCAACGGGCACTGACTGGAGCAGCCAGGAAGCCAGGAATCCTAAGGACAGGTAAGAACTACTTTTGGGAAGTGGGAAAGAAAAAAATCTAACAATAAAAAAAAAAAAAAAAGAATATTCGAAATATTGAATTTATAGCACTATATTCAAAATATTCACGAATTATCGAAGTGCTGATATTCGCTAAAAAAATTCGATTTTCGAATATTCGCGCTCAACACTAGGCGGACAGGAGTGCTGGTCCGGTGTGACTTTCTGCTTTCAGGCAAGTCAACCACAAGACGGCGTGACACTGTCGTATCCGGGATGTGGAATAGCCCCTGGGGAGCTGGGGGGGTGCAGTTGATGTGGAGCAAGACGCAGCAGCAGAAGAGGACTCAGCCGAGGAGGTTAGCGAAGAGGATGGAGTAGGAGGAGTAGAGGAGGTGGCAGCAGGCCTGCCTGCAAGTCATGGCGGTGTCACCAACTCCTCTGCCGAGCCACGCATTCCTTGCTTGGCAGCCGTCAGCAGGTTTACCCAATGCGCAGTGTACGTGATATACCTGCCCTGACCGTGCTTTGCAGATCAGGTATCAGTGGTCAGATGAACCCTTGCCCCAACACTGTGTGCCAGACATGCCATGACTTCCTTTTCCACAATAGAGTACAGGTTGGGGATTGCCTTTTGCGAAAAAAAAATTCGGCCGGGTACCTTCCACTGCGGTGTCCCAATAGCTACAAATTTTTTGAAGGCCTCGGACTCCACCAGCTTGTGTGGTAAGACGCCGGGCAAGGGGTGACTCTGTGACATTGGCTTTTTGCGCTGAAACATTTCCTTGACAGACACCTGACTGTGGGCAGATGAGCAGGAACTGCTGAAGGTGAGAGGCGGAGTGGCGAGTGGTTGAGAGGGGGCAAGGAGGACAGCAGTGGTTGACGTGGCTGAAGATGCTGGACCAGGAGGAGGATGGTAGCTTTGAGTTTCTGTGCTGCTTGTACTCATCATGTGTTGATCCCATAGGCGTTTGTGATGTGAGATCATGTGCCTTCGCAAAGCAGTTGTACCTAGGTGGGTGTTGGACTTCCCACGACTCAGTTTCTTTTAGCACAGGTTGCAAATGGCATCACTGTTATCAGAGGCAGACACACAAAAAAAATGCCACACTGCTGAGCTTTGCAATGACGGCATTCTGGTGGTGGCAACAGCATGCATTGATTAGCGTGCTGTCTGGCTGACCCCGGGTGCCGATACATGCTGTCTGACTGTGCCACTAGCTCCTTGCGACGACCTCCCCCTGCTTCCAACTCGTCTCCTCCTCTCTGTCTCCCCATCTGAACTTTCCCCCTGTTCTCCTTCTCTTCAAGCGGGCACCCACGTGACATCCACGGACACATCGCCATCATCAACCGATTCACTTGTATCTGACAACTCAGCAAAGGAAGCAGCAGCGGGTACAACATCTTCATCATCACACCGTACATCCATGTGTGTAATGCTGCCTGACTAAGACATATCCCTGTTATCTACATCCTCTGGCAATAATGGTTGCGCATCACTCATTTCTTCCAACTGATGTGTAAATAACTCCTCTGACAGATCAAGTGAAGCAGCTGTGGTGCTAGTGTTGGTGATGGAGGCGGGCTGGCGAGTGGTAACTTGAGAGGTGCCCAAAGCTGAGCTGGAGGAGGATGGTGCATCAAGGTTCCGAGCGGAAGCTGTAGAACATTGGGTATCCTGTGTAAGCCAGTCAACTATGTCCTCAGAATTTTTCGAGTTCAGAGTACGTGGCCTCTGAACACTGTGCATTATTCTAGGGCCTAAGGAAATCACAGCACCACGACCACGACGGCCCCTGCGGGGTGGCCTGCCTCTGCCTGTCATTTTTTTTTAGATTAGTGGTACTAATATTACAGAGAAAAAATTTAAAGACTTTTTTATCTGCAAGGTACTGTGCCACCCGATATGAGTGATGGGCCGTGGGCACAGTACAGTCTGTGGGCCTGACACTCACTGGCAGGCAACTGCAATTATATTACAGTGAAAAATTTAAATGACTTTTTTATCTGCAAGGTACTGTGCCACCCGATATGAGTAATGGGCACTGGCAGTGGGCACAGTACAGTCAGTGGGCCTGACACACACTGGCAGGCAACTGCAATTATATTAAAGGGTAGAAATTAAATGACTTTTTTATCTGCAAGATACTGTGCCACCCGATATGAGTGGTGGGCACTGGCAGTGGGCACAGTACAGTCTGTGGGCCTGACACACACTGGCAGGCAACTGCAATTATATTAAAGGGTAAAAATGAAATGACTTTTTTTATCTGCAAGGTACTGTGTCACCCAATATGAGTGGTGGGCAGTGGGCACAGTACAGTCTGTGGGCCTGACACTCACTGGCAGGCAACTGAAATTATATTACAGAGAAAAAATTGAATGACTTTTTTATCTGCAAGGTACTGTGCCACCCGATATGAGTGGTGTGCACACAGTACAGTCTGTGGGCCTGTGGCCTCTCACACACGAGCAGGCAACTGCAATATATATATAGAAATTTTTTTATAAAAGGAGACTGATGTACCAGCCCTAAAAAGGGCTTTTTGGGGTGCTGTCAGGAAGCTGTCCTTACAGCAGATGAGTCTTTGAGGACTGGAGTGGACACAGAACACTGGCCTAGCTAACGATTTCCCTATTAATTTAGCAGCAGCAGCACTCTCCCTGCTCTAACACTGCAGCTTCAGAATGAATCTAAGATGGATGCTGTCCTTGCTTTTTGATAGGAGGTGGGAGGGTCTGGGAGGGAGGGTATGCTGATTGGCTGGAATGTGTCTGCTGACTGTGAGGTACAGGGTCAAAGTTTGCTCAATGATGACGTATAGGGGGCGGACCGAACATCGCATATGTTCGCCCGCCGCGGCGAACACGAACAAGCGATGTTCGCCGGGAACTGTTCGCCGGCGAATAGTTCGGGACATCTCTAGTAATGAACAGTCATACAATGTAAAGCACTGCATTACAGGTAACCTAAGTAATCCTATAAAGGAGTATATAAGATAAACCCATCTTATTGAGGCCAAAATGTCAGGCAAGTTCTTGGGAACCTGTAAGGCTCAGAAGCACAGACTTTATAAACTGTATGACAGCAGGGGTGGATTGGCCATAGACCTTACAAGGAAATTTCCCGGAGTGGATTTTTTGGAGATGCATTTTGTGCTGCTGCCAGTGATTTGTGATGGACTGTGGTATTTGGCTATGTTGGGGTGGTATAATGTCCCATAATATGGTATAACTGGCCCTGCCTTTCATCAATTTGGACCCAACCACAAAACGCGGCCACTTTTAGTAATTTTTCCAGTGCCACTTTAAGTGTCACGGCTGTGACTGATCCAGACAGGTCTGGGAGGAGAAGGTCGCAGCGACTTGCTACTCGCGATAGCTTGTGAGTTTGCTCCGTGGTTCAGGGTATGTCATCCGGGTTTTGCCTTGTGAACCTTTTTGTCCTGACTGGGAGTTTGTAGGCATCCTTCTCAGGTGAGTCCTGTCTGCCACTCCCAGATACTATATTAGTTTCAGTTTCACTTGCAGTCATTGCCAGATATAGTCCTTACTTCCAGTGCTATTCTGACCTTTGAAGCAGATCGTTTGACGGTGTTGCTGTGGAGCTCTTGTCCGGCGTGGACTGTCGTGTTTGGGATCGCCTTCTCTGCTTGTGACTGGATAAGTCTATCTCTGCTCTTGATTGTTTGTTTGTTGCTGTCTTCCCCTGTTGTTCTCCTAGACGTGAGTGATGGTGACTAGTGCTCCCATCAGCCTTTCCCCAGTCTAGTCTTGTTAGGGTGACTGAGGGTTTAGGCATCCTGCTCGCCGCACGGGTTCACACCCCGTCTAGGGTATCAGGGCAGACAGGTGCCAGCTTAGGGTTAGTCAGGGGTGGCCATTCTATTTCCCATCCGTAGATAAGGGTCCCCCTTCCCCTCCATCTGGTGCGACCCGACTGCTGCTGGGGTAGCGGCCGTGACAGTATATCTGGCCTTTTAAAATAAAAATAAAAAAGGGACATTTCTCTTCTTTTTTTTTTTTGCTTGCTATTTTGCTTTGTATTTTTTCTTTTCCACAATGGATCCGGTTACGGTTTTGGCGAAACAATTACAGGGGTTATCCCTTGAAGTGGCAGGATTAAAAGCAACAGTGCTGCAGCAGCATCAGCAATCCTTGGGTTCCACCGTTGCTACGGGAAACCAAGGTACTCCTGAGCCAAAAGTGGCTTTACCTGATAGGTTCTCAGGAGGGAGAGACCAATTTGTAACCTTCAGAGAAGCTTGCAAATTGTTCTTCAGGTTACTCCTAGATCCTCCGGCGGTGAGGAACAACGGGTGGGCATTGTAATTTCTCTCCTGCAAGGAGATCCGCAGGCTTGGGCTTTCTTCCTACCATCAGACTCTCCGGCCTTACGATCAGTGGAGGAGTTTTTTGAAGCCCTGGGTCTCGTATATGATGACCCGGACAGGGTCTCACTGGCTGAGTCTAAGCTACGTAGACTTCGGCAAGAGAACCGGTCTGCTGAACTATATTGTTCCGAATTTCGTAGGTGGGCTACTGATACGTTATGGAACGACTCGGCCCTTAGGAGTCAGTTCTGCCAGGGGTTGTCTGAAAAATTAAAAGACGTGCTGGCGGTATACGAGGTCCCTGGGTCTCTTGAGGCTGCTATGTGTCTGTGCATAAGAATCGACAGACGACTCAGGGAGAGACTACTAAATTTTACGGAGGCCTCTATAGGGCAGGGATCGGTTTGTTATGATCCAGTCGAACCAATGCAAATAGGGGGCGCCACTAGACGGGTGAATCCCCCTAAGTTCTGCCGTAGGTCAGAGGTTTGTTTTCGTTGTGGGGGGAGGGGTCATTTTGTAAAGGTTTGTCGCTCAGAACCCAAGAGACCACAAACAAAGGAGCCGCCGAAAAACTAGAGTCCCCAGATTGTGCGGAGGATAACAGTCTGGGCGTATTCGTTTCCTCCATACGCATGTCTCAGTTTTTGTTGTCCGCTACCGTTGAGGCGGGCAATAAGACTGAGATCTGTTCCGTCTTTTTGGACAGTGGGGCGGGGGTCAACTTGGTGGATTCACGGTTTGCTCAGGCTCTGGGTTTTACTCCGGAACCGGTACGCAGAACTATTCCTGTTTTTGCCATCGACTCCTCCCCTCTTACTCAGAGAGAGTTAACTCAGATCATCCATAATATCCATCTGCAGGTAGGGGACCTCCATAAAGAGCATATCTCTTGTTATGTCCTGGACGGTCTTCCAGCTCCTATGGTATTGGGGCTTCCCTGGTTGGTGACTCACAATCCAGTGGTGGATTGGCAGGCCGGGGAGATTGTGGAGTGGAGTGAACATTGTAAGGACAACTGCTTGAGTAGTAGGTGCTCTACACTCTCTGTAACATCTTTACCTGCCTTTCTGTCAGATTTTATGGATGTGTTCTCTGAGAAGGGTTGTCAGGGGTTACCACCTCATCGTTCATATGATTGCCCGATTAATCTATTACCTGGGGCAAAACTACCTAAAACCCGGTTATACAATCTTTCCGGCCCGGAGAGGAAGGCTATGCAAGATTATATTTCGGAGAGTTTGGCTAAACGACACATCAGACCCTCTTCTTCACCCGTGGCTGCAGGGTTCTTTTTCGTTACAAAGAAAGATGGGGGCCTGCGTCCTTGCCTGGATTTCCGGGAATTAAACCGGATAACTATCCGAGATCCCTATCCTCTTCCTCTCATTCCCGACCTCTTTAATCAGGTTGCTGGTGCTAAATGGTTCTCCAAAATGGATCTCAGAGGAGCCTATAACCTGGTTCGCATGAAAGAGGGGAATGAGTGGAAAACGGCTTTTAATACTCCGGAAGGGCATTATGAAAATCTGGTCATGCCATTTGGTCTTACTAATGCGCCTGCGGTGTTCCAACATTTTGTCAACGATATTTTTAGTCACCTTATCGGGAGATTTGTTGTGATATATCTTGATGACATCCTGGTCTATTCCCCGGATCTGGATACACATAAGATCCATGTGAGAGAAGTGCTGCAGATATTAAGGGCCAACAAATTGTTTGCTAAATTAGAGAAATGTGTGTTCGCCGTAAAAGAACTGCCATTTCTGGGGTATGTGTTGTCAGATTCAGGTTTCCACATGGATCCAGAGAAAGTCCGGGCGATTATGGACTGGGATCTGCCTGAGAACCTGAAGGCATTGCAACGCTTCCTGGGGTTTGCCAATTTTTATAGAAAGTTTATAAAGAACTATTCCTTGGTGGTCAAACCACTGACGGACAAGACCCGAAAGGGATTCGATTTTTCCAAATGGTCACATGCAGCCAAAACTGCCTTTACATCTCTGAAGGAGAGATTCACCTCGGCCCCTGTTCTTGTACAGCAAGATGTCTTGCTTCCTTTTATTGTAGAGGTTGACGCATCAGAGGTGGGGGTGGGAGCGGTACTATCTCAGGGCCCGTCCCCTGGTGAATTGCGTCCGTGTGCTTTCTTTTCGAAGAAATTGTCTACTGCAGAAAGGAACTATGATATTGGCAACAGGGAACTTTTGGCTATTAAGTTGGCCTTTGAGGAGTGGCGTCATTTTTTGGAGGGGGCGGTTCATCCCGTCACGGTGATTACTGATCACAAAAACTTATTATATCTGGAGTCTGCTAAACGTCTCACCCCTAGACAGGCTCGGTGGTCGTTATTTTTTACTAGGTTTAATTTTGTAATAACCTATCGCCCGGGGCAAAAAATACTAAGGCGGATGTATTGTCCCGAAGTTTCCCTGAAGGGGGTCATGTTGATGTACCAGAGCCCATTTTGCAAAAGGGGGTGGTGGTCTCTGAATTACACTCAGGTTTGGAGGGGAGAGTGTTGGAAGCTCAGGGGGACGCCCCGGCCTCCTGCCCCTCGGGTAAACTGTTTGTGCCAGAAAATTTACGCCTGGAGATACTAAAAGAACACCATAACTCCACACTGGCAGGACACCCAGGTAGTAGGGCAACCTCTGAGTTAGTGTCTCGTCGGTTCTGGTGGCCTAAGTGGCGCCAGAAGGTGTTGAATTTTGTGTCTGCATGTGCTACCTGTGCTCGTTCTAAGGTAGATCATACTCGTCCGGCAGGGCGTCTTTTACCTCTGGCCATCCCCAACAGGCCTTGGACGCACCTATCAATGGATTTCATTATGGATCTACCAGTATCAGCGGGGAAGACTGTCATTCTTGTAGTTGTTGACAGATTCAGTAAAATGGTGCACTTTATTGCTCTTGCCGCATTGCCTAATGCTAACACACTGGCTCAGGTTTTTATTGACCACATCGTGAAGCTTCACGGGGTCCCTTCCGATATTGTTTCGGATCATGGTACCCAATTTGTTTCTAAATTTTGGAAAGCTTTTTGTTCTCGTTTAGGGGTTCATCTGTCGTTTTCTTCATCTTTCCATCCACAGTCCAACGGTCAGACTGAACGTACCAATCAAAACCTAGAGACATATTTGAGATGCTTTGTTTCCGAAAATCAGGAGGAATGGTCATCTTATTTACCTTTAGCCGAGTTTGCCATTAATAATCGTCGTCAAGAATCTACCGATAAGTCACCATTTTTTGGTGCGTATGGTTTCCATCCTCAGTTTTGTACGTTTAGTGAGGGGGGGCCGTCTGGGATTCCCGAGGAGTAACGATTTGTGTCTTCACTTTCTTCAGTGTGGCAGAGTGTGCAAGAAAGTTTGAAGAGAATTGGTGGTAGATACAAACGTGTGGCTGATAGGAAGCGCTCTGAAGGTCCGGACCTTGGAGTGAATGACTTGGTGTGGTTGTCTACCAGAAATATCAAGTTGAAGGTTCCCTCGTGGAAATTAGGTCAGAGATTTGTTGGTCCTTATAGGGTAATTAAGATCATTAACCCGGTGGCTTTTCGTCTGGAGCTACCTCAGACTCTAAGGATCCATAATGTCTTCCACAGGTCTCTGCTTAAGAGATCTGTAGAACCTCCTGAACCATTGCCACTACCGCCTACATCGGTGGTTGTTGATGGCAGTCTTGAGTTTCAGGTAGAAAAGATTGTTGATTCACGATATGTTCGCCGCTCTCTTCAGTACCTGGTGCACTGGAAAGGTTATGGTTCCGAAGAGAGAATGTGGGTTCCAGCATCAGAGATAAAAGCGAACAGACTCATTCGGGCTTTTCATAGCTCCCATCCGGAGAGGCCTGGTCTTGAGGGTCCGGGGGCCCCTCGTAGAAAGGGGGGTACTGTCACGGCTGTGACTGATCCAGACAGGTCTGGGAGGAGAAGGTCGCAGCGACTTGCTACTCGCGATAGCTTGTGAGTTTGCTCCGTGGTTCAGGGTATGTCATCCGGGTTTTGCCTTGTGAACCTTTTTGTCCTGACTGGGAGTTTGTAGGCATCCTTCTCAGGTGAGTCCTGTCTGCCACTCCCAGATACTATACTAGTTTCAGTTTCACTTGCAGTCATTGCCAGATATAGTCCTTACTTCCAGTGCTATTCTGACCTTTGAAGGAGATCGTTTGACGGTGTTGCTGTGGAGCTCTTGTCCGGTGTGGACTGTCGTGTTTGGGATCGCCTTCTCTGCTCGTGACTGGATAAGTCTATCTCTGCTCTTGATTGTTTGTTTGTTGCTGTCTTCCCCTGTTGTTCTCCTAGACGTGAGTGATGGTGACTAGTGCTCCCATCGGCCTTTCCCCAGTCTAGTCTTGTTAGGGTGACTGAGGGTTTAGGCATCCTGCTTGCCGCACGGGTTCACACCCCGTCTAGGGTATCAGGGCAGACAGGTGCCAGCTTAGGGTTAGTCAGGGGTGGCCATTCTATTTCCCATCCGTAGATAAGGGTCCCCCTTCCCCTCCGTCTGGTGCGACACGACTGCTGCTGGGGTAGCGGCCGTGACATTAAGTTCCCAGTCTGTCCCTGTATGACAGTACATCATATAGGAACACCAACAGAAAGTATTGCACACGGCTCCAAATAACATATGTCCTGACCAAGGCCTGCCCTGCACCTAGTCTAAATAATACCCATGATTGTTTGATCATTAGAAGTTAAGAGAATAGATAACTAACTTGACTATTATATGAATTTCACAAAACATATTAGTAGTTATTAGTATTAGTCACAC
The DNA here is from genome assembly GCF_905171765.1 of Bufo bufo. Classification (NCBI taxonomy): domain Eukaryota; kingdom Metazoa; phylum Chordata; class Amphibia; order Anura; family Bufonidae; genus Bufo; species Bufo bufo. Next base: position 233,449,582 of record NC_053392.1, on the reverse strand, counting down.
CTTAAAAATCAACTCAGTATTCTTAAGAATTTCTGAGGCACCAGATCCTGGCCCTGTTGTAATCATAGCAGTAAATGCCTGTAGTTTTATTAAGTTGAAAAATCAATTTGGTGGATTTTGTTAAATTGCCCAGTAAATAGAATAATTAAGATGTGCAAACACACACAGTCCATTTATGGCTCAGAAGTGCAGCTCCGACTCGTGTCCCTGAAAACAAAGGATAATTTATTATAAGGGCACGTGGAGTTGGGAAGGGGCTTGTTAGCGTACCTTGCGAGAAACAATTAGGGAGCTTATGGTCTGGGTGCAGGGACATTCAATACAACGATTAAGTCTTTTCATGTCTTAGGAATGTGCTTATGTCATGTAACTAAAACATACAATTCGGTTAATCCCTCTGTTTAACCCCTCTACTGTCAGGTGGTAACAGTATAGTTGCCAGTACATCACAGGTGGTTCAAAGCTGGCCTTTCTGGGTGGATTTCAGATTGTCTGACGACAATCTAATGTCAATGGTATTTACTTTGGAAGAACCCATGTTATATATTTCCAGTGGATTTTGAACTATGGAATAAAATGTCTCCTGAAGAACTGTCTGTAGTTTCCTCTTGTCTCTTATCAGTAGGTTCTCATGATTAATGGGCAATTTATTGATAGATAAAGTGCAATTCCAAGTTCTTAAATCTCAGTCAACTTTGTAAACTCCTTTGTTTTAACAGCCTGGGGGTTAAAGCAAATATTTTCTCCCTGTTAACACTTGACACGGTTCTGAGTGGTGTGCACCCAGTAGATAGCTGACGAGTTCAGGTCCTGTCAGCTATATGAAAGACTGCTGAAACTAGACAAACCACACAAGCCTCTTATTTTGAGGGACACTGATTTCAGTGCTTCATAAAAGGAATCCACTTGTCTAAATTGACTGCACTGCCTTATGTTACTTTAAATTATATGTTCTTAAAAACAGAATATAAATAGGCTTTTCATCAATATATCAATGTACTAGTCGCCTAGTCAGTCAGGAGACCGCACACCATGGAAAAGCTGATACTCCACTCATAATGCCAGCCCCGCATTATTAGTACAGTTTCTAAGACTCGAGAGGGTGAAGGTTCTGTGGTGATAGCATGGTGTCATGACCACAGGTCCTGCACCCAAATGCTGTGCAGCTGGAATAATAGGATCAGAAATGAAGTGCAGAAAAATCACCTTAAAATATAACCTTTATTCAAAAGAATCTAAAAACAGCAATAAATCACAATAGAAATATCTATATAGGACAGAAAGCTAATACATGCTCACCTTATACTACCCCTCATGAGCCTGCCTATGACAGAATTCCACCCTGATACAAGCGTTCAAGCACTTAATAGGCCCTATTTATTGTTTGACAAGGAAGCCACCACCCCACCAAAAAAACATATCAACTAGATGAAATCGGTCTCCCCCAAGTCTCAACCAAGGTAGCAAGTTATGGAAAGTGTGTAGACAAGACAAATTGACTGTTACCATAACTCCATCCACCAGTGGCCATCACTTATGAGGGTTATTCAGATCTCAGCCATGAAAGACTGAGAAATAACCCTTTCAATTAGAATCCATTTCAAGTTTCCTCGATCTCACAGTTAAATTTGAGGACATGACAACATTTACATGTATTGGGCAGACATAGCTTCCAAAGTATTTCTAGGTAAATGAGTTTTTTTATTTTTTATTGAAGTTTTCATTTCTGGCACCAGGAATCATTTAAAGGAAATAAAAATGCTAATGCAAACAAGGTACTAAAATAGCCAAGTAACAGTCACTGGTCTTTTTATCCCTTAACCGTAAAGATGCACATGACTTATTCTTCTATTGAAGTAAGAATTCATGGATTGCTGAAGTCCTTCATGGAAACTGTTTCCAGTATACTGCATCTATTTCCTGGAAACCTGCCAGTGAGATATGTCTTTGCCAACAGCAAATTATTATCCATATTACAGAACCCCCCACATCTCTGCAGGAGACCACAGCAGCTTGCTTTTAATTGAACAGAGAAATGTGGCTCAACCAGATCCCTAGACTCACTGGCACTGCCCAATAATTCTTGTCATGATGGACAACATGTATCTATGTACGTATGTGGGTGGGGAGCCTGGCAAGCGCTTCACAGAAAACATCTCTGTGTTTTTTTTCATGATAGGTATTGTAATTGAAGAAGCAGTCACTTTGTAATCATTTTGCTATGTACTTAACCCATTAAGGACCGGGACAATTTTTTTTTTTGCGTCTACATTTTTTCTCTTCTACCTTCCAAAAGCCACAACTTTGTAAATTCTAAATTCACATATGAGGACTTATGAGGACTTACTTTTTTTGCAGGACAAGTTGCATTTTAAATTACACCTCTTAATGTACATGTCTTGTATTGGAAAACAGGAAAAAAATCCATTGAAGGGTGAAATTGAAAAAAATAAAATTGTGATTATGGCCCTACCAAATTTGTATGGTTCTTATTACTGTATGCTTCTTTTTTTTTTTAAATCAAATGCTTTGAAAAAATGAAAAAATTCTCTGTATTGCCATATTCTGACTGTATGAGTGCTTGTTTTTTTTCGTACCATTTTTGAGAATGCACAACTTTTTGAATGCACAACTTTTTTTAGGAGGCAAGGTGACCAAAGAATAGCAAAATATGGATTTTAATTTCTTTTTATTCCGTTACATCATTTATAGTGCAGAAAAAATATTTGATATTCTAATAGTTTGGGCATTTTTGGACACAGTTATATTTGTTTTTATTGTTTATTGTTATATGTAAAATTGGGAAATGCGTGATTTTTTATATTTCTTTTTTTATTTTATTCTTACATTTGATTTCTTTTGTCTCCTTAGAAGACTTGTACATGCAACATGGGTTTACTTCAGGGAGATCATGTCAAACAAATCTTATATATTTTTTTGACTGGGTGACTAAAATAATAGACGGTGGAGGTGCAGTAGACATCGCATATCTAGATTTTAGTAAGGCTTTTGACACTGTCCCACATAGAAGACTTATCAATAAACTGCAGTCATTGAGCATGGACTCCCATATTGTTGAGTGGATTAGGCAGTGGCTGAGTGACAGACAACAGAGGGTTGTAGTCAATGGAGAACATTCAAAACAAGGTCATGTTACCAGTGGGGTTCCACAGGGATCTGTACTGGGACCAATTTTGTTTAATATCTTCATAAGTGATATTGCAAAAGGCCTCGATGGGAAGGTGTGTCTTTTTGCTGATGACACAAAGATATGTAACAGGGTTGATGTTCCTGGAGGGAAACGCCAAATGGAAAAGGATTTAGGAAAACTAGAAGAATGGTCAGAACTCTGGCAACTGAAATTTAATGTGGATAAGTGCAAGATAATGCACCTGGGGCGTAAAAACCCAAGGGCAGAATATAGAATATTTGACACAGTCCTGACCTCAGTATCTGACGAAAGGGATTTAGGAGTAATTTTTTCAGAAGACATAAAGGTGGGAAGACAATGTAATAGGGCAGCACGAAATGCCAGCAGAATGCTTGGATGTATAGGGAGAGGTATAAGCAGTAGAAAGAGTGAAGTGCTTATGCCGCTGTACAGAACACTGGTGAGACCTCACTTGGAGTATTGTGCGCAGTACTGGAGGCCATATCTCCAGAAGGATATAGATACTCTAGAGAGAGTTCAGAGAAGAGCTACTAAACTAGTACATGGATTGCAGGATAAAACTTACCAGGAAAGGTTAAAGGACCTTAACATGTATAGCTTGGAAGAAAGAAGAGACAGAGGGGATATGATAGAAACTTTTAAATACATAAAGGGAATCAACTCGGTAAAGGAGGAGAGCATATTTAAAAGAAGAAAAACTACCACAAGAGGACACAGTTTTAAATTAGAGGTGCAAAGGTTTAAAAGTAATATAAGGAAGTATTACTTTACTGAGAGAGTAGTGGATGCATGGAATAGCCTTCCTGCAGAAGTGGTAGCTGCAAATACAGTAAAGGGGTTTAAGCGTGCATGGGATAGGCATATGGCTATCCTTCATCTAAGATAGGGCCAGGGGCTATCCATAGTATTCAGATATATTGGGCAGACTAGATGGGCCAAATGGTTCTTATCTGCCGACACATTCTATGTTTCTATGTTTCTATGTTTCTGATCGCTTGTCCCAAAGGCTGCAATAGAATACTATTGAAGTATATGGGATTCTGACAGGCGGCCCAAGACACAACAGTCCTGAGAACCTTCACAATTCCCCAGGCTGTCATGGCAACTGATCAAGGTCTCACGATTTTGACACGGTGGGTCGGATCGGGGGCAGAGGCAGCTCCCTCCCCCTGTCTAACCCCACGGATGCCACAATTGCTATTGACAGTGACATCTGAGGGGTTTAGTGACTGGGAATGGTGTCATCGCTGATCCCAATCACTGCCAGCAGGTGCCTGATAGATTGTACAGCCTGCTCCTGCCATGTAAGAAGCAAGCTCAATGTGTTATCTGTTTTTTTTTAAAATGTATGTGAATATGTGTATTTTATGTAATTTATTTTTATAAAAATGGATGAATAGTTCAGTACATGTGTGGTGGAAGACCTGGGTTTAACCATTTCATGACCATGCCTAAAAAAGGCCTGAATGTCCAGGCAATTTTTCGTGATTGTGTGCACGTGCTAGTTTAGTGCCCCTAACTTTTTTATTCTTTTGACTATCAAAATAATGTTTGCAATGTTTTTTACTGGACACTTAGAACTTTTTATTAGCATGTTTTTTTTTAGAGATCCCTTCGCCCCCTTGTTAGGTTTAGGCCTCTTTCACACTACCGTATGGCTATTTCAGTGTTTTGCGGTCCGTTTTTCATGGATCCATTGTTCCATTTTTTTGTTTCCGTTGTGTTTTCGTTTCGGTTCCGTTTTTCCGTATGGCATATACAGTATACAGTAATTACATAGAACAAATTGGGCTGGGCATAACATTTTCAATAGATGGTTCTGCAAAAAACGGAACCGATACGGAAGACATACGGATGCATTTCAGTATGCATTCCGTTTTTTTGCGGACCCATTGACTTTAATGGAGCCACGGAACGTGATTTGCGGCAAAATATAGGACATGTTCTATCTTTGCACGGAACGGAGATACGGAAACACGGAAACGGAATACATACGGAGTACATTCTGTTTTTTTTTGCGGTACCATTGAAATGAATGGTTCCGTATACGGACCGTAAACGAAACGCAAAAAAAGTCCCGCAAAAAGGAAAAAAAAACGGTATTGTGAAAGAGGCCTTAATTTGGGGAAAACTTCTAATTCTTATTAAGTATTCTTAAGTATAAAAAAGTATTTTTTTTCAAATTATATTTTTTTTTTTATTGTTTTTTTTTTAAACTAAAACATTAACAGGGCAACAGTTTCCATTGGCATTAAAAAAAAAAAATTTGGCTTTTTTTTCTTTTTACTAAATAATTTAATTTATTTTTGGCACGTAATATGTCCCAGAATACATATGAATACATATACATGTGACTCTTAATCATAGCAAAATCAGGCCCTTCCTAAGCACAGAACCATCTGCTACCAGTGCGGAGACTGGAAAAGCCGGCTCAGAGCATTGCCTGTATTGTTTTGCACTTAAGTTCCTCCAGTAAAGAAGGACATTGGTTTGCTGCAAAGTGCAAACCCTGACTCTCTGGACTTATTTCCCATTGGAGTGCAACCCTTCGGAGAGCAACAACACATGGTCTTAGGGACCCAACGTAGCATTGGGGACCACCTCAAACCTGGCCACTGCAGAAGGGTCACTGAAAGTTGTCATAACTGTAACAGTTAACTCTCATAAAAACCTAATGGATGTATATATGTAATATATCATATATCATATTAGGGAGTAATACAAGAGTATGTTGCTGGCATCATCCACAACGGGGGTCAACTGTACCATATGTGACATAAAAATGGCTAGACATAGTAAGAGGGCTTCCTCTGTCACCTCTATGCCCCTAAACTATCAGAATTACATTTTATAGAAGCTAAGATTCGAAAGTTCAAGTTTCTACCAGGACTAAAAAAAAATTCTAAAGGTTTTAGAAAAAGAAAAAATATATAAGTAAAAAACAACGTAGTTTTTAAAAGAAGTGTTTTTTTATTGCGCCAAGTATATATAGGGTTTCTGCATAATTATAACAGCAACAGATTAAAGTTAAGAGGAATTTCATAGAAACAGAGCTTTGTGATAGTTTTTTGCCACCATGATCATCTCTACCAGGCAATATGCCTGGGTTAATAGGGTTGATCATGGTGACAGATGCTCTTTAACTACTAATTTAGTACTTTAATCTTAAATGGTTAGTAATATAATAATATTTTCCAAGATAGCTATGCAGTGTAATTCATTTATTCAGCCAAGGCTCTATTATCCAAAAAAGGGATGGGCATGACTATCAAATGTCAAAGCGAATTCAGAGTAACTGTATTAACCTCTCTGTGTTGTGAGCCAAATATTAACACTGAGGTGGATGGTGAATTTCCCTGTGACAAAATTTACTGTAAATATGAAAAAATACATTGGAAAAATGTCACAGGTGCATGGAACTACTGATGATGCAGGCTACAGTCTGAAGGCTGAAAAGACTGCTTTTTAAAAAAGATTTAGAATTCAGCAGGTTTGGATTATCCGTTGCCTTGGGGATTTTGGATCTATCCCCATTGAGGTGCGCGCCCATCCACCAGTAATAATTGGAGTGCTGTCTGAGCCGCTGGTTCTGTATTTGCCTCTGTGCTCACCAGTACAGTACAGGAAAAAAGCATCTTCTTGGAGAAGAATGTGGACTGTTACTGCTACTCTGGGCATCAAGGGGAGCAGCTCCCAACCCCACTAACCTGAGTAAACACGTAGATCAAAAGCAACCTCCAAAATGACAGTTGAAGACACAGTAATGTTTGCAGCATGGCGAAGTCCTGTATTATTCCTCCTTTTCTTTAATGACTGCCTTCTTCAGCACACATTGTAATGTTAGATTAGGCTCTTCACATTGTCTTGCAGCACTCTCTGGAGCAGGTGGCTCTGCAAACCCAGAGTGAATTGGACTCTCAGCATCCCCTGGTCTTCATTTGCTTTTAAACATGCCCATCAAGTCCTAAAGCCCTGAGGCAGTTTCTTTCTGGTAGGATGGCAAATTGTTAGTTCCATTGATTTTCAGCAAATGGATAAGGTCTACTATAGCTATCACAGTATAAGGCTACATGCACACGACCGTGCTGTTTTTTGCGGTCCGCAAACCGCGGATCCGCAAAAAACTGAAGCCGCCCGCGTGCCTTCTGCAATTTGCGGAATGGAACGGGCGGCCCATTGTAGAAATGCCTATTCTTGTCTGCAAAACGGACAAGAATAGGACATGCTATATTTTTTTGGTGGGGCCTCGGAACAGAGCAATGGATGTGGACAGCAAACGGAGTGCTGTCCACATCTTTTGCCGTCCCATTGAAGTGAATGGGTCCGCATCCGAGCCGCAAAAACGGCGGCTCGGATGCTGCCCAAAACAACGGTCGTGTGCATGATGCCTAAGGCCTCATGCACACGACCGTTGTTGTGGTCACCATCCGAACCGCATTTTTTGTCCGTTTTGCAGACAAGAATAGGCATTTCTACAATGGGCCGCCCGTTCCGTTCCGCAAATTGCGGAAGGCACACGGGCGGCTTCCGTTTTTTGCAAATCTGCGGTTTGCAGACCGTAAAAAACAGAACGGTCGTCTGCATGAGCCCTAAGGTTTGAAGAAAATGTTGCTCCTTTAGTCGTCTCACTGAAAACTTACTGTGCTCTCAGCACCAAGTTATAATTTGTAGTGGACTTGCAGAACAGGGGAAATACTCTTAATGCAAATGAGGTGCCTAAGGGTGGGTCATTTCACCTGGCTCCCCTCCATACTTTACCGTGTCTTATTTTCGGTGAAACACAGTAGTTAGGCCCACATTGTACCCCCCTTGCAGTAGTTATGCCCACATTGTGCCCCCTCATGGTAGTTATGCCCACTCTGTGCCCCTGACAGTAGTTATGCCCTCATTGCGCCCCTTCACAGCCTTGGCATAACTAGAAAACTGCAAATTTTTGAACGGTCCCCCCTTGCCCCAGAAACTTCTTTGCAACCCCCTCCTCCCTTGCAACCTTCACTGGTGGGGCCTATTCAAGATCTCTCTCACACACGGCCCAGAAGCTGCTCTATCTGTTTTCTTACACTGTCACTGTATACAATTAGAGGTGGCCTTGCGGTTCGCCCGGCGGTCGTTTCGCGGCGAACTTTGCGTGTTCGCGATTCGCCGGACATGTGAACATATGGAGATATTCGTGCCTGCCATATTCTTTTACATTGTGAAGAACTTTGACCCATGACACATCCATCAGGTGGTACAGGACAGCCAATTGAGACGTTTCAGCACATGGACATACCCCCTACCTTATAAATAAATCTGATCTGGCTGCCATTTTACATTCAGTGTTTTGCCAGTGTAGGGAGAGGTTGCTGTGTGGAGCAGGGACAGGCTGTTAGGGACACCAAACACTAGATAATAGGGCCACAAAAGTCCTTTTAAGGACTGTATAGGTGTGCTATCGATATGTGTGATACACAGAGGGGTGCGATATACTTATAATATACTTTTATAATGAGTCAAAAACAGATAGATCTACAGGGTGGGCCATTTATATGGATACACCTTAATAAAATGGGAATGGTTGGTGATATTAACTTCCTGTTTGTGGCACATTAGTATATGTGAGGGGGGAAACTTTTCAAGATGGGTGGTGACCATGGCGGCCATTTGGAATTCGGCCATTTTGAATCCAACTTTAGTTTTTTCAATAGGAAGAGGGTCATGTGACACATCAAACTTATTGGGAATTTCACACGAAAAACAATGGTGTGCTTGGTTTTAACGTAACTTTACTCTTTCATTAGTTATTTACAAGTTTCTCTTTGTTTACAGCCATTGACATGTCGCCGAGGTTACGTGAAACTGGTTCAGTGTTGGATTTGCCAAAATGTGGACGCATGAAATCTGTCTCTAATGAAGAAACATCAGTGGCTATCCTAGCTTCATTCAGCAAGAGCCCACAGCGTAGTACTCGCCGCATGTCACTGGAGAGTGGCATTAGTCGAACATCCCTTCGGCGGATACTAGCTACTCACAAATGGCACCCTTACAAACTCCAGATACTGCAGCAGCTCAACGAGGATGACCCAGATCGGCGCACTGAATTTGCAGAATGGGCAAAAACAAAAATTGGAACAGGACCCTCAGTTTACGCAGAAGATTTTGTTCAGTGATGAGGCAAACTTTTATGTGAATGGTGAAGTTAACAAACAAAACCACCGCTATTGGTCTGACACTAACCCACATTGGATAGATCCCTCCAAGACTGTTGGAACAAAAAAATTGATGGTATGGTGTGGTATATGGGGTACAAAGATAGTGAGGCTATTCTTCATCAATGGAAACCTCAAGGCCACTGGATATGCGAAATTGCTACATGATGATGTGTTTCCCTCTTTATGCACTGAAGCTGGCACGTTCCCTGAGTTTTTCCAGCAAGATGGTGCACCACCACATTATGGGTGTCAGGTCCGAGCATTCCTAGATGAACAGTTTCCTGGAAAGTGGATTGGTCGTCCTGGGCCAGTTGAATGGCCCCCAAGGTCTCCCGATCTGACCCCCTTAGACTTTTATCTTTGGAGTCATCTGAAGGCAATTGTCTATGCTGTTCAAGATACGAGATGTGCAGCACCTGAAACTATGGATACTGGAAGCCTGTGCTAGAATTTCTCCTGCGGTGTTGCTATCAGTGTGTGAAGAGTGGGAGTAGAGGGTTGAATTGACAATCCAACACAATGGGCAGCACATTGAACACATTTTATAAGTGGTCAGAAACTTGTAAATAACTCATGAAAAAATAAAGTTACGTTAAAACCAAGCACACCATTGTTTTTCTTGTGAAATTCCCAATAAGTTTGATGTGTCACATGACCCTCTTCCTATTGAAAAAACAAAAGTTGGATTCAAAATGGCCAACTTAAAAATGGCCGCCATGGTCACCACCCATCTTGAAAAGTTTCCCCCCTCACATATACTAATGTGCCACAAACAGGAAGTTAATATCACCAACCATTCCCATTTTATTAAGGTGTATCCATATAAATGGCCCACCCTGTATATAGTGATCACCTGGAAGTCAGGGGGCTAGGGGCTTACTAGGGCCATTTTTATATAGGGTAAGGTTCCAGATGGGGTCACTCTTACCAGGGCGGGTGGTCTGTGGTTAGTCTATCAGGGCCAGAATAGCACCCCCCTGTAGGGTAATATCAGGGACAGTTCTTTGCCAACCCTGTCCTTCAATACCTCATCATCATCTAGCCCAGGGATAGATGTTTTTTGCTTTCCCTCCGGGATTCATGGATGTGCACTGCAACCCCCCGGATTGTGATAGGACATATGGTTTCTCATTTGGTGCCGCCGAGTACCTGATTTAGTGCCACCGAGCACTTGTTATTGCCTACCACATCTATGCTTTTTGCTTAACTTTAATAATTTAATTTATTTTCATTTTGAGGGATATCTTTTCCATTCACACGTCCGCAAAATGGGTCCACAATTTTGCGGAATGGGTACAGACCCATTCATTTTCAATGGGGCCGGAATGTGCTGTCCGCATCTGCAAGAACATGTCCTATTCTTACGGAAAATGCAAATGTGATCGCACACTACATCCAGCACTCTGCCCTCCATGCTGGATGAGACATTGGTGTACATTTTGGCCAAAGCGTATTAAGCCACTCACCGCGTCAAGGTCGTCTCATTTTGAGTGGTCCCTAACTCTTGTTCCTACCTGTTTATGGGCCATGACAGCCACATAAAGTCCAGGGAATGCAGGTCAGCATGCAAGCCAAGTACACTCTGCTTTTAACCCCGTCCGGTGCCATTACAGCTTTCATCGGATCCAGGGATGCAAGTACCAACATGCATGCTGAGCCCACCATATACTTCTCCTGGAGCCAAATGGCTAATGGTAGGTTCTTTATAAGCAGACTCAGTTTTATACTGACTTTAAAACCAGCCTCCAGGACAGATTGACTGGTCAGGTGTGCTTGACTCAAAGGAGATCGCCACGCCTCCAATATATGCTACAAAGAGAAAATGTGGGGGGTTGAGCCCGCACAACCTGCCTGTAGGTGCAGATCACTATGGCGAAATACATATACAAACGGAAAATGCAAATGTGATCGCACACTACATCCAGCACTCTGCCATGTTGGTACTTGCATCCCTGGATCCGATGAAAGCTGTAATGGCACCGGACGGGGTTAAAAGCAGAGTGTACTTGGCTTGCATGCTGACCTGCATTCCCTGGACTTTATGTGGCTGTCATGGCCCAAAAACAGGTAGGAACAAGAGTTAGGGACCACTCAAAATGAGACGACCTTGACGCGGTGAGTGGCTTAATACGATTTGGCCAAAATGTACACCAATGTCTCATCCAGCATGGAGGGCAGAGTGCTGGATGTAGTGTGCGATCACATTTGCATTTTCCGTTTGTATATGTATTTCGCCATAGTGATCTGCACCTACAGGCAGGTTGTGCGGGCTCAACCCCCCACATTTTTTCTATGTCCTATTCTTGTCCGCAATTGCAGACAAGATTAGGCATTTTCTATTATAGTGCCGGCGATGTGCGGTCCACAAATTGCGAAATGCACATTGCTGGTGTCCGTGTTTTGCGGATCCGCAAAACACTTACGGACGTGTGAATGGACCCTCATAGTAACATTATTAACTCCTTAAGGACCCAGCCTTATTTCACCTTAAGGACCAGGCCATTTTTTGCAAATCTGACCAGTGTCATTTTAAGCGGTGATGACTTTTAAACGTTAGTTTCGTCACATATTGTACTTCATGACACTGGTAAAATGAAGTAAAAAAATTCATTTTTATTTATAAAATAAATACCAAATTTACCAGAAATTTGTAAAAAATTGCAAATTTCCAAGTTTCAATTTCTCTACTTCTATAATACATGGTAATACCTACAAAAATAGTTATTACTTTACATTCCCCATATGTCTACTTCATGTTTAGATCATTTTGGGAATTATATTTTATTTTTTGGGGATGTTACAAGGCTTAGAAGTTTAGAAGCAAATCTTGAAATTTTCAAAAAACACATTTTTAGGGACCAGTTCAGGTCTGAAGTCACTTTGTCCCTGTGTTGCCAGCGCTTCGGGACAGCACAAAAGATTTGTTCAAGGCAACCTGTACCAAGTAGACCGAAACTTTTTTGTACCATTCCCGGGTTTTGCGCATGGCGTTATATGGCTTGAGGACTTGATCAGAGAGATCAACTCCTCCCATATACCGATTGTAGTCGACAATACAATCGGGCTTGAAGACCGTTGCCGCGGTACCTCACACAGGGATAGGGGTGATGCCGTTACCATGAATTGTGGACAGTACAAGGACATCCCTCTTGTCCTTATATCTGACCAGCAACAGGTTTCCAGTGGTAAGGGCACGGGTCTCACCCCTGGGAAAAGGTACCTGGAGGGGGTAGGTAGGGAGGCCGCGTTGATTTTTCCACACGGTCCCACAAGCGGACGTGGATCTGGTGGCGAGGGACTGGAACAAGGGGATACTAGTATAAAAGTTATCCACGTACAGGTGGTAACCCTTATCTAGCAGTGGGTGCATAAGGTCCCACACAAGTTTCCCGCTAACACCCAGAGTGGGGGACATTCTGGGGGTTGAATACGGGAATCTCGCGCCCCTCGTACACACGAAACTTGTAAGTGTACCCTGAGGTACTCTCACAAAGTTTGTACAGCTTCACGCCATACCTCGCCCGCTTAGAGGGAACATACTGGCGGAAAAGGAGTCTTCCCTTGAACGCAATGAGAGACTCATCAACCGCAAACTCCCTTCCAGGTACATAGGCCTGTACAAATTTGGCCCCAAAGTGATCGATGACCATCCTGATTTTGTACAGGCAGTTATAGGCAGGATCACCTTTGGGGGGACATGCTGCATTATATGAATAATGCAGGCATTTCCGGATGGCTTCAAACCGGGAGCGTGTCATGGCCGTACTGTAAAGTAGGGCCTGGTAGAGGACGTCCTCACTCCAGTAATGCCTGACACTAGGTTTCTTGACTAGGCCCATATGCAGCACGAGGCACCAAAATGTCCTCATCTCGGCTGCACTGACCGGAGTCCAACCACCAGGCCTAGCCAAAAAGGAGCCCGGGTGTTGAGCAACAAACTGTTGGGCGTACAGGTTTGTTTGCTCCACCATTAGATTTACAAAGTGGTCACTGAAAAAAAGACAAAAAAAGTCGTATTCAGTGAAGAAGGTTTGTACACAAACATAGAAGAGGATTCTTTACGGTAAGAGAAGTGAGACTATGGAACTCTCTGCCTGAGGAGGTGGTGATGGTGAGTACAATAAAGGAATTCAAGAGGGGCCTGGATGTATTTCTGGAGTGTAATAATATTACAGGCTATAGCTACTAGAGAGGGGTCGTTGATTCAGGGAGTTATTCTGATTGGAGTCGGGAAGGAATTTTTTATTCCCCTAAAATGAGGAAAATTGGCTTCTACCTCAGTTTTTTTTTTGTCTTCCTCTGGATCAACTTGCAGGATGACAGGCCGAACTGGATGGACAAATGTCTTTTTTCGGCCTTATATACTATGTTACTAGATTGTACACTCAACTCATTTGCATTTTACATGTTTTACGAATAGGGCACCTTGAATGACATGAAAAAAGTAAAACACAAAACACTCAAAGGAACATATTTAAAATGCAACTACGTGCAGAACACCAGATGTATTAACACGCATTCTGCATGAGTGGGAGGGAGACATATGTATATGTCCTCAAAGGTATGGCAACCAAGAAGAGCAGGTTTTGTAAATTGACCATTTTGGAGTGGAGACCAAATCATAGCATACCTTCTACACAGTTATACATGCAGTTCATCTTACCTTCCAAGAACTGATACCGACAGCTGAATAGCTAAAAAAGATTAATCGTTAAATCGTACCAAGGTAACAGCAGCAAAGTCTTGCCTCAGGCATTATCTTGCAAGGAACAAGCACAATTATATTGAACTGATGCCAGGAAAAGAAAGACTGTCAAATGTTTAAGACTCATCTATGTTCTGTAAGGAGTCACCAAAATGTCAGCTGATTATATCAGCTTTGCATTGAAATGAGTGGAATAGATGGTAGGACCTTAAAATGTAGACAAGATAAAAAATGGATGTACAGTATATGACAATGCAGTGTATCGGGATAAAAAAGGTGATCAGTCTGGCAAGAGTGTAAGACAATTGGTGGAATTAATCTGGCAGGTAATATGATATTTGAAGACTGTTCCTTGCACAATAGTCTACAGGATTTCTCTCGTGCATCCCCCATGCTGTGGAACTCACTACCCCAGCATATCAGACTCTCTACCAGCATCCAAACCTTCAAAAGCAACCTGAAAACTGACCTCCTCAGGAAAGCCTACAGCCTGCAATAAGCATGCTGCCACCACACAGCCAGATGAGCAGCCTTTACTGTTACCTATTGTCTCCTTCCATTTTCCCTTTTAGATTTTAAGATCACGTGGGCAGGGTTTTCTGCCTTTCTGGACCAGTCTGTTACTAAATTTATGCACATCATATTTACGCTTTCAAATAAATAATTATAATAATAATAAATAATATCAGTTGTTTTGCTTGAATCTGTGTTGACATCTTTTGCACCAAATTTATGTCATAGCGACATATCAAAGGTTTTGATCAGCAGGGGTCTGAGTGCTGAGACTACCACCAGTCGCTAGAACGAGGGAGAGAACGGGAGAAGAAGAAGAGAAGAAGAAGAAGAAGTCCAGCTAGGGTACCCTGTTATAACATGAGGTGACTAAATTTAATAAGGAATATAAATATATACAACAACACAAAAACTCTCAATAGTTGATCCGAGGTGAGAGGCCAGGATACAGTCAGATGCACTGGGTAAGTGGTGGGGAAGAAAAATCCCTAGCACTGATACCCTAAACTGGTCCTCTGCCCAGGGACGTCTCCTGGTGGTGGGGACGCCCTGTCCACGTACCTAATCTCAAACTCCTGACTGTCCCTATTAAAGTGAACAGTGGAGGGAGATAGGTAAGGAGTGGTGCCCTAACGGATAACTAGAGCGGATTACTAGCACACAGTCAAAAAGTTTGAGAGGTGTCCACTGTATACTGCCCTCGTGACAATATGCCAGGAGGTACAGGGTCCACCAAGAGGATAAAAAATATATATATACACAAACAGACACACGCACAAATAAACACAATTATATAATAACCATAGATGACCTACAACCCCGACGCGTTTCACCCACAGCAGTGGGATCATCAGGGGGTTATGCGAGGTAGGTATAATAAGGACGGGAGGCCCGTGACAATAGCGATGGCAGGCCCAGTCCAAAGATACGTGCGTAGATAAATGCGTGGATAGATAGACACTTATAACGCAATAACAGACCCAGAATTGGTAAGTAGTTGCCAAATGGCAGATTACATACGGTCAACTCGGCGGCACGGTTAGTGAAATCCACCGCCTAGATGCAAACTGCAAATCTATATAGAGAACAAAGGTTTGGGTAAGCACATATAAAGCAAAAAAGGAAAGAAATACATCCGTAGCGCTAAGAAGATACAGTGATAGTAAGTACCTGTAATTGGCGAAGGTATTAGGATTAGGTTAAGGATAATTAATGAAGAGGCTCATGCAGGGGCATATAGAATAATCACCCTGGATCCACCTAGCTGTATAAAACACAAGGTGAACATAATGATCCCTAAGTACATGATCCTAACCAATAACAAATAGAACCAGGATAGGAGAGTCCTATATAGATACCTGATAAGCCCTCCAGGAATACGATAGCTGGGTTGTAGCTCATAAGATGTAGGGCTACCCGCCAAAGAGATACCTAAAATGCATATATGCCTGAAGTTAGACTCAGGGGCTAGGCCGTATAGAAACTCTGGTAAACATAGCGCACTGGTACTTACATAATGCCGCCGTAGGTGTAAGGAAGAGGGTCTGGGGCGGTAATGCTGTATTGCCCTGCCCTTTAAATACCCTATGCGCCCATTACATACGATGTAGCAAATACCCAGGAGGCGGGGCGGCTAGAATACAGCCGCCGTGATTAGTGCGTTCCAGGGTGGAACGCACGCTAAGGTGCGTCCAGCCAGATGATGGGCCCTGTATAACTGGCATATGACGTGCGTGCCAAGGTGGAACGCACGCCGGAGGTGACGCAGTCATGTTGCCGCCAGACCGGAAGTACGGTGTGTGGCGTGCCATGTGCGTGCCAGCGTGGAACGCAACCCGGAAGTAATGCACCATGTCACTGCCGGACCAACAGTATGGTATGTAGACCGCATATATCAATAAATAGGGTAACTGCTACACAGGGTAATGGTGAAAGTAATGGGCATACAATGAAGAATAAAGAAAAAGAAAAAGAAAAAATGGGCAAAATGGGGGGCGAGGGAAAACATATGTGCCAGGAAAAAATGATAATGATTATATATATAAAAAACTACTTAGATGCAGAGGTAGGGCTACCTCGATGATAGCGAGGACGCCCACAAGGGTGTGTGAAGAGGTAAAAGAACACCCCAAATAAGTGACATTCGGGTACTTTACGTACCCTGGCTAAGTGACAAGGGAAAACATACTAT
This sequence comes from Bufo bufo, assembly GCF_905171765.1. Taxonomy (NCBI): domain Eukaryota; kingdom Metazoa; phylum Chordata; class Amphibia; order Anura; family Bufonidae; genus Bufo; species Bufo bufo. The sequence goes on along the minus strand of NC_053392.1, from coordinate 233,432,810 downwards.
TTTTACTGAGGCCATAGGTGCTAAAGGGACACCCACGGAGCAGGGGAGATCCCGCACCGAGGCCCAGACAGCGAGGCAACGGGAAAATTACAGTGTAAATAGGCATGGATGAAAGTGGGTATATAAAAGATGAATATAGGTGGGCATACAGGGGAAGTAGATAATTATAAAAAGCACGAAAAGGTCAGACGCTCGTTAAGTCCAAGGGGTGATTGGGAGCGGAACCTGTGAATCCACTCACTCTCCTTCTGTAGAATACGCCTGTCCAGGTCACCCCCTCGTGGGGACGGGGGTATCACTTCAAGGACCGAAAACCGAAGACAAGAAGGATCGCCACCATGGCAGTCGTTAACATGAGTGGCCACCGGTGTAGGCTCCTTCTTGATGACATCATTGACATGTTCTAAGATTCTCCTCCTAAACTCCCGTATCGTTTTACCCACGTAGTCCATGGGACATGGGCACTGACATAAGTAGACAAGCCCCTTGGACAGGCAGTTGATGAAATCCCGGACCTGAAACGAGTGACCAGTGGCCGAGCAGGTGACTGATTTAGTAGTCAAAACATATTGGCAGGCCTTGCATCGACCACATTTGAAAACACCCATGGGTTTCCGGTCAAGCCAGGAGCCACTCTTCAGAGGTGGTGAAAAGTGGCTCCGAACCAAGCGGTCCCTAAGGCTCCTACCGCGTCTATAGGAGACCGAGGGGTATCTGCTTATGATGTCCGAGAGATCAGCGTCGATGTGCAAAATCGGCCAATATTTGTGAAGGACTTCCCTTGTTTCATGGTTAGCGGAGTCAAAATTAGCGATGATCCGTGCCGGTTGAGGGCCGTCATCGGTTCTCCGTCTTGGAACTAAGAGTTCAGTCCGCGGTCTGGTAGATGCACTCTGGAAAGCCTCCCGGAGTACTCCTCTAGGGTAACCCCTTGCCAGGAATCTATCCTGAAGCCTACCAGCCTCATGAAAAAAAGAAGAATCATTGGAGCAGTTTCTCCTGACCCTAAGGTATTGACCTTTGGGTATACCCCGTCTGAGAGGGGCGGGATGATAGCTGCTCCAATGAAGAAGAGAGTTGGTGGCCGTGCTTTTCCGATAGATGTTAGTTGATAGATTGTCACCCACCTTAGTGACCCTTACATCAAGGAAGGTAATTGACTCATAATCCCATTCACAGGTGAACTTAAGACCCACCTTGTTCTCATTAAGATCCACGACGAACCGTCTGAAGCTGAGAGGATCACCCTTCCAGACAATAAACACATCGTCTATATATCTGGTCCAAAACTGGATGTAGTCAGCCCACCAGACGACGTGGTCCGGAAACACGTGAGTGTCCTCCCACCAGCCCAGGAAGAGATTGGCGTATGACGGGGCACACGGGCTGCCCATCGCCGTCCCCCTGAGCTGGTGGTAGAACCGTGCATCAAAAAGAAAGAAGTTGTGATTCAGGGTGAACCTCAAGAGCTCATGAATAAAGGCATTGTGCGGAAAACAATGAGTACCCCTGGTTCTAAGATAGTAGTCAACCGCTCTGAGTCCCTGCTCATGTGGTATGGAGCTATAGAGAACTTCGACGTCGATACTCCCAAGTATACACACTGGATCCAGATTCAGGGTATTAATTTTATTGAGGAAGTCCATCGTGTCCCTCGTGTAGGTAGGGAGGGACACGACGAACTCCCTCAGAATCTGGTCCAGATAAATACTACAGTTCTGTGTTAAGCAGTTGACGCCTGAAACAATTGGACGACCTTTAAGGGGAGAGGTGCCCTTATGTACTTTGGGGAGGCCATAGAATGTAGCTACCAATGGTTTTGCCGGTAGTAGAAAGGCATATTCTGCGGCGCTAATGACCTTATTACGTGCACCCATGCTCAGGATATTTTTAAGTTCCCCCAAGTACAATGCAGTCGGGTTAGTCTGTAGAATCTCATATCCCTCTCTGTCCCTAAGAAGATCCAGGCACATGTTTTTATACATCAAGCAGTCAAGGATGACAAGATTGCCACCCTTATCGGATGGCTTGATCACAATCGTGTCATCCCTCTCCAATGACCTTAATGCCTCCATCTCCGTGACCGATAGATTAAAGGACTTAGGTCTCACATATCCCAGCTGGTCAAGATCACGTGTGACCAACTGAAGGAATATGTCGATATGTTCTGAACTCGATGGAGGAGGCATTCTACTGCTTTTGGGCCGTAGCTTGGTAAATGGGCCTGTACCAGGAGTTCTGTTGTGTTCACTATTAAGGTCAACAAGATCCTGCAGGTCCCCATAGTCAGCCTCATCAAGACCCAATCTTTGGCATGTGTCTCTATTGGAGTTCTTAAAGAACTTATGCCATTTTAACCTTCTACAGAAGAGATGGAGGTCCTTGGTCCAAGTGAAGAGGCTGAAGTCCGTGGTGGGTACGAACGACAGTCCCCGCCTAAGGACCCCCATCTCCTCAGGACAGAGGGTCCGGGCAGAGAGGTTGATGATTTGAAGATCATCCGTGGTCCCCTGTCCTACCGATTGCGATCCCGAAGCTGATAGGGGATCGCCCCTTTCTCTAAAAAAGAGGATGAAGAGGAGGCAGAGGCAGAGGGAAATGGCGGCTGTTGAGGTACGGTATTTAGAAAAGGGCCGGGAGGCTGGGGAGGTTGATAGACGGGGGATGGATGTTGATACCCAGATCCCCGATAGCCTCTGCCCCTGCCTCGATAGCCACTCTGTCCTGACCATCGCCGACCACCCTGTCGTCTAAAGTCAGGGCAACCACGATTAGATGACACGTAACGTGATTTTGAGTGGGAATCGGTGTCAGAAGTGTCTATGTCCGAAGATGACGGTTCTGATCCAGATACCTGACTCTGTGTAGCTGTATATGCCCGGTTATCCCTAAAATCGCCTAGGTCTCGCACAAATTGTCTGTGCTTGCGTTCTTTTATGAGCACCTGGAACCTATCTACAGCTGATTGTAAAGACGCCTCCCTTCTAGCAAATTCTGGATTCTGAGAACGGGAGAAGCCATCACATAGCGTGCTCCCAGTCTGCTTTGCAGTGGACAGAATTGAGATGGTGGTAGGTTGTGGTGGCTCACTAGCAAGTAGTTAAGGTATGGTGCTGCAAGCTCATATAGAGGGAATCACCCCACCCTCTCTTAAAGGCAAATGTAGTAATAGAGTAATGAGCGAGCACTTATACACTTGGCAACCAAATTGACATGTGCAGAAAATATTTATTATATCCCCATAAAATACAAGTAATAAAATTTATAAGAACAATGTAGCAATAATATACAACATTACAATCACATATATTGTGGTAGATATGATCAACACTATATTCATATGGCTCAATAGTGTCGATAAATTCAATAATATATATTACACCAAGAAACTTCAAGTATATGCTGTTATTTGGGAAAGAGGGGGTATTATCTTCTAGCGCTCTATCCCAATTTGGGAAACTGAATGTCACTGAAAATGTTGTAGGTGTATTCACTGGGAGCGCAACATGTTCATAAAGTGTCCACAGGAATCCTGATAATGTGAAAAGTCTCTTATAGCATATCCTTTTATGGTCGATATGAGCTTTGAATTGAAGAAAACTTTTAATCGATGTTTGGCTTACCGTCTAGCGTCTGCTGTCTCCCTATTGCTTCAATGGAGCTTTAAATATTTGCCGGCTTATTCAGTCGCTCCATACAGCAAGCTGGTTTAAATTTCGCAGGTGTTCCAAAGATCGCAGGAGTTGCCACTCTGTTCCGCAATTTCCTTTGGTGCAGCTTTCGACGATAAGAATAGTTAATCCTTTACTGTAGAGATTTTCTTCTGTATGGCCATACAATATTATCGGAGGCTTTTCAATGCAGGTACATCACCATAATCGACCATAAAAGGATATGCTATAAGAGACTTTTCACATTATCAGGATTCCTGTGGACACTTTATGAACATGTTGCGCTCCCAGTGAATACACCTACAACATTTTCAGTGACATTCAGTTTCCCAAATTGGGATAGAGCGCTAGAAGATAATACCCCCTCTTTCCCAAATAACAGCATATACTTGAAGTTTCTTGGTGTGATATATATTATTGAATTTATCGACACTATTGAGCCATATGAATATAGTGTTGATCATATCTACCACAATATATGTGATTGTAATGCTGTATATTATTGCTACATTGTTCTTATAAATTTTATTACTTGTATTTTATGGGGATATAATAAATATTTTCTGCACATGTCAATTTGGTTGCCAAGTGTATGAGTGCTCGCTCATTACTCTATTACTAGAATTGAGATGGGCCCATAGACTTTTTATTGAGCTTGTCTTCTGCAGCGCGGATAGAATGTGCATTTTGCGAGCGCTTCTCATTCTAGTAATCAGTGGGGGTCTCAGAACTTAGACCCTCACCGATCAAAACTTTTGATATGTCGCTTTGACATATCAAAAAAAAATTGAAAGCTCAGCAACACTTGCTACTCCATTTTACTACACCAGAGTGAATCTGTGACTTTGCAGTGATAAAATAATTAACATAGCTAACCACACTCACTTTCTTTCCCGATATGGAATGGTGTAAAAATTCTAAAAGTTACACAATTTTTGCACCAGCAACCCCAAAAAGTCACGAAAGCCCTATCCTAGTGACTTTTTATAGCCAGAATTCTGGGGTGCAGGGAGTGATACATTTCTCCTATGTCTATACTTTACACAATGAAACTCACAAATGACTGGGAGTGGGAGTTAATGTCAACTTGTAAAACTTTGGCAAGTTAGGCAGTGGCATACCTTCAATGGAGGAAATGTGACTGCTACAGGTCCTAAGGAGAGGGGGACCCAGCACTGAACTTCTCTCTCCTATGTAAAAACACTATTTTCATGCAGCCACCATTAGGAGGAGCTTCCAACTGAAACTGCCTAGACATCTATGCACTGAGCTCTCCCTAGAAGCGGCGGCAGACACACAGCTTTCTAATAGATAAGAAACAGGACATTTATCAATGTTGTCAGTTGTCCGACATAAATACATAAAGAAATATGGTGGTCAAAATGAGCTCCATATTTTAGGAAGCAACTGGTATATAAGTCAGATAAAGTGGGGGCTTTTTTATTTAAATTTTTTAAGCTAAAATTTGTTAAAATCTGAAATCGGGGGGTTGAGCTTTGCATTCTGCTTGCCTGAGAGTGATTGATGGACATATACAGGGAAAATGGGTAGCCAGGGGAGGACCATACAAAATTTTGCTATGTGGCCGTATGAGATCTGTGTATGCCCCTGACTTCAGGGAATCTATTAACCACACAGAGTCTCAGGTTCATCTTTACAGCAATATATAGGTGGTATGAAGAATTATAAAATTACTGTCTGACAACACCTTCTTGGGAAACGAAACTGCACCACTATGTCTACAAATACATTAATGCATATCATAGCACCTCAATAACGAACCCTTTAAAGTCATTTACATGGATTTTCGATAGTCAAATTTTAGTAATTAGAAAATTGTCTCAAAAAATATATCCACTTTTGCAACCATTTTATTACTCCAATGCGTCTAAAATAAAATAACAAACAAAAACTTTACAACTAATATTGATGACAAATACCCTACTAATTTTGGGTACAGCTTCTATGCAAACCTATGCGTTTCCATGGTTACAGACTACAAGAAAATGTGCCTTCAGTCTGATCATGCAGGTTAAGACTTATTTATATAGGGGATGATCACTTGAACAATTGTTCGTACATCAGTGACTTATATACAGTCAGGTCCATAAATATTGGGACAGCTACACAATTTTTTTTTTTTTTGGCTCTATACAGATCAAAAACACTCTCCAGGAGGTAGGTGCATGTGTGTCAAAGTCAAAAATCAAGAGAAGACTTCACCAGAGTAAATACAGAGGGTTCACTACAAGATGTAAACCATTGGTGAGCCTCAAAAACAGGAAGGTCAGATTAGAGTTTTCCAAACGACATCTAAAAAAGCCTTCACAGTTCTGGAACAACATCCTATGGACAGATGAGACCAAGATCAACTAATACCAGAGTGATGGGAAGAGAAGAGTATGGAGAAGGAAAGGAACTGCTCATGATCCTAAGCATACCACCTCATCAGAGAAGCGTGGTGGGGGTAGTGTCATGGCGTGGGCATGTATGGCTGCCAATGGAACTGGTTCTCTTGTATTTATTGATGATGTGACTGCTGACAAAAGCAGCAGGATGAATTCTGAAGTGTTTCGGGCAATATTATCTGCTCATATTCAGCCAAATGCTTCAGAACTCATTGGACGGCGCTTCACAGTTCAGATGGACAATGACCCAAAGCATACTGCAAAAGCAACCAAAGAGTTTAAGGGAAAGAAGGTGAATGTTATGCAATGGCCAAGTTAATCACCTGACCTGAATCCGATTAAGCATGCATTTCACTTGCGGAAGACAAAACTCAAGGGAAAATGACCCAAGAACAAGCAGGAACTGAAGACAGTTGCAGTAGAGGCCTGGCAGAGCATCACCAGGGATGAAACCCAGCATCTGGTGATGCCTATGCGTTCCAGACTTCAGGCTGTAGTTGACTGCAAAGGATTTGCAACCAAGTATTAAAAAGTGAAAGTGTCATGGGGTTCCGAAGGTGCACTCGGTCCCCCATTGCCCGCAGAACTGTTGCTTAGCTTTTGGAATGAGGTTCTGTGTTTGACCTCATTCCCAGGGCGGCTTTACTAGCTGGGTGGCTCCTTGCTCCTAAGTCTGCCTTGAGCGCCGAGCTGATCACTCGGTGCTCGACTGGTTGGTCTGTCGGTCATGTGACGCTGGCCACGTCACATGACCCTCACTCCCCACTATAAATACAGGCAGCCTGCTGGCTACAGGTTGCCTGTTAATTTCTAGGTTCCTGGTATTTGTTGGACTGCTGAATACTTACCTGATCCTGTTCCTTGACCATCCTTTTGCCTGATCCTCCTGTACTGCGCATCCGTCCTGGTATTGTGACCTCGGCTCCCACCTGACTACTCTCTTAGGACTCCTCTTGTACTTCTCTGCTCTCCTGGTATTTATGACCCCGGCTTCTCCTGACAATTCTCTGCTTGCTCCATTTGTACTTTGCAGCTTTCCTGGTATTGACTCGGTCCGTTCACGTCCTGTTGTTTGTCTGTCTGTCATCCCTGCACTTACTCCAAGTTAGGGATTGCCGTCCAGTTGTCCCCTGTCATTAGGACTCGCGAGGCAAGTAGGCAGGGCCAGGGGTAAGGGTGGAGCGCAGTGGTCACTTCCCTCCCCCCTGTGTGTGTGTGTACGCGACCGTTACAGAAAGTTTGATTTATGATTATTATTCTGTCCCATTATTTTTGGTTCCTTAACAAGTGGGAGGCACATATGCAAACTGTTGTAATTCCTACACCGTTCACCTGATTTGGATGTAAATACCCTTAAAAAAAAGCTGACAGTCTGCAGTTAAAGCACATCTTGTCCGTTTCACTTCAAACCCATTGTGGTGGTGTATAGAGCCAAAAATGTTAGAATTGTGTTGATGTCCCAATATTTATGGAACTCATTGTATGCATGCTCAGAATGCTCTTTTGTTGTTGACTGCATCTTTTATAATGGCTTAAAAAACGTCTCCTCATGTAAACAGGTCATGTTCTGCCAAGAATAATGCATGCTAATGACCATATGAAAGATCGCTTGTCCAAACATACTCCCTGTGATTGATACACTTAAGTGTCACTAAATGGGCACCAATCGACTTTCTATATTATTGATCAGCATTCACGAAAATGGACCGTTGAACACTTGGCAGCACTTACTGGATAGTGTTAGACTAGGCAGGAACCCCCCCAACTGGTAACTCCTAGCTGGACCTTCATAATAAACTGCTAGCAATTCATTCATAACTTCTAGAAGGAATAATACAGGAATGGCACAGCATGAGGTTATAAGAATAGATGCTCCAGAATTGTTATTACATGGGGAATAAGTCTTCACTAAAACTGACATGTCAGGAGAGGTGACCGGTCCTATTTCAGTAAGGCACATACACATATGCACACCTGGACTGTATGTGTAGAGAAGGCATGGACCATGCCATGTTGTAGCCGTTTGCTGGATAGAAATATGAACTGTGTCATGCTGCCTTGCTTCATACATTAGCCATGAAGGCTGCCTTTGTACAACATTTTGTCTTGCAGATATGTGGAGCCATAAAATAAATACTGAAAGAGTTTTTAAAAGATTTCTGTGTACAATGAATTTAGATGGTTTACTCTTGTTTCTGGGTGACTTGTTTACCACATGCCTACAAGATTAAAGCAGCTGTCCTCACCCATGGGGAAATACTCCTGTCCTCATTCAGAAGTTTGCTCTCGTGTGTTGTGCTCTTCCATTTTGTTTGCTCATTTGGCTGTAATGACTAATATTATACCTTATGTTAATCTGCTTTTCTGGCCAGTGTTGTTACATTCCAACGATGCATTACTTTCTTGATTTTCTTCTCTACCTGCCGCCACTTAGACTTGGCATTGTCCAACCATCAATAAGCATGACAGCACATACAACCTGCTACCCTCACTCACCCACATGCAGGCTGGTCACTACATTCCTCTGTAGAGAATGACAGGACAAGCAGTAAATGAGTAGTTGTGCGCCACATGAAGGCTGACCTTTGGCATATAATTACTTCCTTACCCGCTGTCTTCTGAATTGTCTTTTTCTTAAAAAATTTTTTACAGGACATGGAAGCAGCTGGTGTGCAATGGACTATAGTTTTAATTAATAAATTCACTACATGGATGTGATGCGGTCTTTGTCACACCATTAAAATTATTCATCACGTACTGTAAACAGCGGTCCATCAGCCCTATAGAAGGGAATGGAGCAGTAGACCAACATGTGCAACGCCACTACATTCAGAGAGGGGACTCAGGGACCCCTCATTCTCAAAATTGTAGGGAGTCCCAGCAGTTAGATCCCTAGTGATTTGTTATTTGTGACCAAGTTTCCTTGTAAAGGAAATCTTTCACTAGTTTTACGCTGCAGCATGAACTGATGACTGAAACGGTGCGTCACTTAGGCTGGGTTAACATCATGTTTTATGCCTCCGTTCGACGTATACGTTACAATATGCAAAAATAAGCATACAAAAATGCAGCACCCCACGTTCTTGTATCCTGCACAGTCCGGTAAAAAAAAAGTATACATTTTTTTTTTTTTTTTTTACAGTCGAACTCTATGGTGAATGGATGCCATTGTATGGCATCAGTCTGAGGCATCCGTTTAACGTATACAGTTTTTGAATACTTTAAAAGGATGATAAAAATATGATGTGAACCCATCCTTACTGTATTTGACCTAGTCCTTTTCTTAACATCCCTTTTTAGCAGCTTCAGCATGATCCAAGCACTAGAACCCTCACAATTTAGTGCTCAAGCCCGGGTGTCCTCATGAACTTCTGGCTCTTATTGCTCCCCTTTACTGATTGGCAGCTTTCTCCTGACACACAATATAGGAGAAGAGCTTTCAGTCATCACGAGATAGCCACAGCTAATGAATATTGGGACTTCAATGCTTGACACACAGCTTCTCACCAGGGTTTTCAAGAAAACTACTGGGCCAACAAAAATAGTCAGGGATTTTCTACTTTTTAGGCTTGCTTGCACAAAATTTTGCACACTATGATTGCCCTCTAGCATTTTCCTTATGCTGTTTTTCACCTATAGCAGAGATGACCAACCTGCGGCTGTTGAAAACTGCAACTCCCATCATGCCCATACCTGCCTACAGCTATCAGCCTACAGCAGGACATGGCGGAGTTTCACAATAGCTAGACAGCCGCAGGTTGGCCATCCCTGACCTATAGGGAAGATGACAACGCTTGAAAAACCAGCATGAGCTCCAGCATGCTGAGTTTTTGAAAAGAAACCAGAAAGACAAAAAAGCCACCCAATAAAAAAAAACGCCATTAGCAAAAAAACTAGCAAAAAAAAAAAACGCTTGCTTGTCCTGCCTTTCATATTTCCCATAGGCCTGTTTCACATTTTGCATTGTGGCTTTCCAATTTTGAGATCTGGCAGAGGATCTCAAAACCGGGCCAAAATGGATCAGTTTTGTCCCCATTCAGTTCTTTTTGATGTTGCGTTTTTTGACCGGACACAAAATTGCTGCAAGCTGGGGTTTGGTTTCCGGTCTGCGAAATGAAATAAATAGGATCCAGCATAAAAATCAATGTAAGGCCTCATGCAAAAAACGTATCCGCAAAAAATACGGATGACGACCGTGTGCATTCCGTATTTTGCGGAATGGAGCAGCTGGTCCCTGATAGAACAGTACTATACTTGTCCATAATTGTCCATGTCCATAATTTTTTGCGTACCCATTGAAATGAATGGTTCCGTATACGGTCCGCAAAAAAAATGGTATGGACACGGAAAGAATATACGCTTGTGTGCATAAGCCCTAAGTCAATGTTGCCGGATCCGTTTTTTTGTTAGCGAAAAAAATGGGTCCGGCACCCATTGACTTTTGTTCAGTTTACATTTAATACAACCGGATCTGGCCTAAATGGATGCATCAGGATATATTAATAGGTACTGATCCGTTTAATTAAGCCACAACGCAAATGTGAAACAGGCCATAGACCTAGAGCTAACATTGGCTAATTGACAGTTTTTAGGCAAAAAAAAAAAAAAGCCAGGTACAAAAAATTATACTTAAAATGCAAAAGTGCAAAGAAACGCCAGCAAAAATCTATGTGTAAAATTTGCAAAAAGGTGCAGTCTTACTACAGCAGAGGGGTGGAGTGCAAAAACCAGAGTAACATCTGTATGCAAAGTGTCATATTTAATGATGCACCAAGTTTTCAATGTGCGACATTTGATACATTTGGCACAAATTATGCCAAAGCAGAATTAAAGAAAACGTATTCTCTTTAAATCCCCCCAATGACTGCACGTCTGAGTTATATAGTGATCGATTACTGCTAAGCACAATTTCTAAACATGAGGTTCTAGGTATACATTTTGATCAAAATGCATAATCTCACTCGTCACATCACAGCACCCTCTTTTGAGTAGATCCCTAGGCTAATTTGGCACAACACTGCATGGCGACTGCTACAACACAGAGATCACAGCGGCTCACCTTTCTATGTGATCTCAGAACCCAGACTGAGACCATGTAGTATAAGCCTTTATGTAGTCTCCTGCTAATTAAAAGATCCTGGGCTGAATGGGTGGAATGCTGGTACCATGAGAAAACAAGAAAGTACGAAACAGAATATGCAAATACAACAAGTGTAACAAAAAGGCATTTACTGCACATCCACATGTGATGTATGTATCTATTGCTGCTGCGCACAATTAAAAAAGAGGGTCTTTGTGTATGTTTTGATCAAAATTCCTAAGCCCACTCACCGTGTCACGACGACCTCTCCCAAGTGTTGTGCTAAATTAGTGTAGGGACCCACTCGAAAGAGGTCTCTTGACATGGGAAGTGCTTTCATGCATTTTGATCAAAATGTATACAATGAACTTCGGAGGATTTTTATCATTTGAGATTGTTTCCATGTCACTTTTAAGTCTTGTTTTGCATTATATGGTTGCACCAAATGTATGAAATGGTGCACGGTTTTCATGTATTTGGTACAACTGCACTGTGTTGTATGACGCAAGCAGCATTTTGGTGTCCGTCTCCAAAGCGGAATGGAGACGGAACGGAGGCAAACTGATGCATTCTGAGCGGATCCTTTTCCATTCAGAATGCATTAGGGCAAAACTGATCCGTTTTGGACCGCTTGTGAGAGCCTATGACGGATTTCAGAAACGGAAAGCCAAAACGCGAGTGTGAAAGTAGCCTTAGTCTTAAAAAATACACCAGGGGGCTGTCTGGCATAGGAAGTGACTTTTTTGGCCACATTTCCAAGGGTCACAGGATAATCCAGATCTAATCTCACTTTTCAGCCTTAAACATAGACCACTTTGAAAAGTTGCAGGACTCCTAAATGTCGAGGAAATGTCACTAAAAATGCCACAATCAGCATGGTGTGCACCATTTTTACACCAAAAAAAACAGACGTATCTGATTGATAATTTGATAAATGTCCCACTTCATGTTTAGAAATTGGGTTTATGGTACTTTCACACTAGCGTTAGAAGAATCCGGCAGGCAGTTCCGTTGCCGGAACTGCCTGTCGGATCCGGAAATCTGTGTGCAAACATATATCTTTTTTTTCCGGATCTGGATCCGTTGGACTTATGCATTGAAATACCGGATCCATCTTTCCGATATCATCCGGAATAACGGATCCGGTATTAAATTTTTTTCAAAGCTAGAAAGTACTGAGCATGCACAGACCGGAAAACCGGATCCAGCGATGTGACAATTTACTGAGCACTTGGTACCGGCATTAATACATTTCAATGGAAATTAATGCCGGATCAAGTGCGGTAGTGTTCTGGGATTTTGTCCGGAAAAAATACCGCAGCATGCTGCAGTATTTCGTCTGGTCAAATACCATACAAGGGACGGAACGGAAGACATCCTGATGCACACTGAACGGATTGCTTTCCATTCAGAATGCTTTGGGACAAAACTGATGTGTTTTTTTCCGGTATTGAGACCCTTTACCGGATTTCAATACCGGAAAAGAATAACGCTAGTGTGAAAGTACCCTTAGCAGTACATGTGGGGTACATGTCTTTTTTTCTACAGTTGTTGCACCTGAAGGATACTCCCAAATGCAAGAATGAAAAAATGTAAGTACTGTATATCCTCAGCAGTATAAACAGGGCTGGGTATTTTGGCACCCTAGACAGAGCAGGCAAGTTGCACCCCCTCCACCCCAAAATCACTTTAAAGTGACCTTACTTCCTAATAAAGAGATTAAAACACATTTGAAAACAAGTCTTTGGTCAGGAGTGCGCAGCCCCCTCTGCCACATTAGAAAACACTAGCATTACTACATGGCACATGGTCGATGGGGGACTGTTACAGATTTTGCAACTCAGCCCGAAAATTTATAGAGACTCCAGATCATCCCTCAAATGTATACAGACCACTGTCATCCTGCTGCCAATACTCCCAATACTGTGCCCGCTGTGCTCCTCCATGCCCACAAACACCATACTGTCAGAAATAACAGTGCCATACAGATACTACCCACATTTTAATAGTGCTCCCAGACTGTCCTCAATAGTAATAGTGCAGCCAATAGTGATAATACTCCCCAAGACTACCCACATTAGTAGCAATGCCTACATATTGTGCCCCATAATAATAATGCCCCTACAGTACCTCAGTAGCAATAATATAACCATGGTGCCCAAGTATTGATAAAGCCCTTCCTGCAGTGCCCCTTGTAGTTCTGCTGCCCTCCTGCAGTTAAAACTCTCCTGTAGTGCCCCTTTGTAGTTACAATGTATATTCTCTCCCCCATAGTTCCAGTATAAAATGTCCCTCACCCCTATAGTGCCAGTATATATATGCCCCCTGCAGTGCACAGTATATATATAATACTCCCCCTGTAATGCGAGGAGATAATGATCCCCCTGGTTGTGCCAGTATATAATGCCCCTCCATGCCCCCTGTAGTGCCAGTTATATACTGTATAATGCTTCCAGTAGATGGTGCCCCCAGTAGATGATGCCCCCCACTTTAGTGGCAGTTATATATAATGCTCCCCCATTGGTGCCCCATTAGATGGTGACACCCTCTTTAGTACCAGTTATTTATAATGCTTCCCCCACTTTAGTGGCAGTTATATATAATGCTCCCCTATTGGTGCCCCAGTAGATGATGTCTCCCTCTTTAGTGCCAGTTATTGCCAGTTATATATAATGCTCCCCCCTTGGTGCCCCAGTAGATGATGTCCCCCTATTTAGTGCCAGTTATATATAATGCTCCCCTCTTGGTTCCTTTAGTGGATGGTGACACCCTCTTTAGTGCCAGTTAAATAAAATGTTTCCCATCATGGTGCTCCAGTAGATGATGCCCCCTTCTTTAGTGCCAGTTATATATAATGCTTCACCCATTGGTGCCCCAGTAGATGATGTCCCCCTCTTAAGTGCCAGATATATATAATGCTTCCCCCTTGGTGTCCCAGTAGATGATGCCCCCCTCTTCAGTGCCATTTATATATAATGCCCTCCACCTTGGTGTCCCAGTAGATTATGACCCCCACTTTAGTGCCAGTTACATGTAATTCCACACCCACCTTGGAAAAAGCACACTTACCCCTGTAGCCTGTGTTGCCGCATATTGGCGCAGGCGATCCCCACGACATCCCCGCTCCTGTGCCAGGTCTCTCACAATCACGTAATCATGCGATACCCCATGCAGGAGGTCACGGCGATGCCTTTGCGACCATTGCACTCGTCTACTGCCTCATAGGCCTAGCGGCCTATGTGGAATATTACGTATCTTTTTGGATCAGTTGCCACATGAAAATTGTGTTGGGGCTGCCTTCAAATATTGCAACGGGCTCCTACTTGGATACCGCTGGACCCTAGGATTTGGTTCCGAAGCAATAAATAGGGGGAATAATTGAGGGATTGGAAAGAATAACTTGAGTCCAGACTTTGAGATGAAGTTCAATGGTGGCTTTACTTTGAATAAACGTTTCTTCAAACAGTTTACAGGCTTTGTCTTGGTTCCAGCAGGCTTTAGCATTAAACTGACAGGCAAATTCAACTCTGCTATATCTTTCTCTCACTCTGCTGTACTGACAAGATTACTGGATAACTTGTCTTCTTCTTTATGCTGCACTTTTTAGTCAGACTTATCTTCAGCCAAGGAATAGCTTAGAATCCTGGCAGCTCCAACATGGAGTCTCATCCAGAACAAACCAGAACTGCCCCACCTCCTTCTTGTAGCAAGCAGGACTGGACCACTTCTGCCCAAAGCGGGGAGAATGGAATGGTAAGTTCCATTCTCTCTAAGAATAGCTCTGCCATTTACGCTGCCACCTGCTGGTGAACCAGGCACATTACATGTAATAAACAGTTACATAACAAGATTATGAATGCACATTGTGGAAGACCTGGAAAGACATACATAAAATGACATTATATTAGTCCATTAGAGATAGTAGCAGGGTGTAGTAGTGGTAACACCACTCTGGGGTGTTACAATATGCTTGATTATTGTTGGTTCCTCATCACTGATATAATGTGGTAAACATTATCAAATGCACACGTCTGGATCAAGAAAGCAACTCATTATATAACACTTTTATTGGGGAGAAGACCTCTACCAATTTCTTTTTTGTCCCTGAGGCTTCTATTTTGGGTATCCTTATAATACGGTCCCTGAATGTCCATGTGCGCGAGGCACAAAAATTGTTACTAGTTGCACATTATTGGTGTAAGAAGGAGTATGCTCTTATTATATCTTTAGTAAGAAATTATTTTTGTACAAAAGCAATAGTCTAGTACAGCTCACCGTTACAACAAAGTCGCCCAGAAAATGCTGAGCCCACGTACTTGCAGAAAGGAGAAAGAGAAATTCCAGTGATCTTCTAAAACAAATCAATTTTTATTAAAGCATATAAAATCCAGTATAAGGGTCCATTCACACATCCGTAGTGTATTGCGGATCCGCAAATTGCGGATTCCCAATACACCCGGCCGGCACCCACATAGAACTGCCTATTCCTGTCCTCAAATTCGGACAAGAATAGGACATGTTCTATTTTTTTCCGGAGCCGCGGACCGGAAGATCGGGGGCATCCAGCATCCATTCCTACCCCATAGAGAATGAATGGGTCAGCACCCATTGTACGGACGTGTGACATGTAGTCAAAAAAACACCGTTTTTGATGAATTTCAGCCTGATTAGCAGGCCTTATTCTTATTCTTTTTGTAGGTATACAGAAAAATTTGGCTAAACTGTAAGATAATGGCCCAGACTTACTAATGTGTCTGCACTAAAAATCTGTCTAAAAAGTGGTACAATTTGGCACATCTAGAGGTTCATACACTTTTTTCTTACATGCTCGACAAGGAAGGGTCTCAATGTAAAGGGGCAGAGTTTCACTGGAAAGGGGAGGAACCTAAGATGCAACATTTTGCACCAGAATTGCGACAAAATTCTGGCATAAAAATCTGTCTTAGAGTACGCTAGCCAATAATTGGTATAGAGTCAGAGAAAAGTGTCTATCCCTGCACAAATGTATCATCCAGCCTGAGCCCCTGTGATAAATCAGGGGTAGCGCCATCCTGGTTGTACACACTTTATTTGGGTGAGTCCTGTTTTTGCTATCTTCTTCATGGAGTTTTGGGTAAGATTTTTGCAGGATTGCTCCGTATATACTATCAGTTTGCCAATATCCTTATATTATTTATTGTTAATGACTCTCGCAATTATTGACTCTTCTTATTGAAGACCAACTTCTATCTTTTACTTCTATGGCATATCAATTTATATACAGTATATGTAATTTTGATTTCTATTTATTTTCTAATTTGATATATTTCTGCGGTGTGTGTACTGTCGGGATGGTGTCTGTTCTGTTACTTCCCCCTTTTTAATGGCATATATTGTTATATGTGATCGCACTCTACATCCAGCACTCTGCCCTGCCTCCATGCTGGATGAGACATTGGTGTACATTTTGGCCAAAGTGTAATAAGCCACTCACCACGTCAAGGTTGCCTCATTTGAGTGGTCCCTAACACTAGTTCCTACCTGTTTATGGGCCATGACAGCCACACAAAGTCCAGGGAATGCAGGTCAGCATGCAAGCCAAGCACACTCTGCTTTTAACCCCGTCCGGTGCCATTACAGCTTTCATCGGATCCAGGGATGCAAGTACCAACATGCACGCTGAACCCACCATATACTTCTCCTGGAGCCAAATGGCTACTGGTAGGTTCTATATAAGCAGACTCAGTTTTATACTGACTTTAAAACCAGCCTCCAGGACAGATTGACTGGTCAGGTGTGCATGACTCAAAGGAGATCGCCACGCCTCCAATATATACTACAAAGAAAAAATGTGGGGGGTTGAGTCAGCACAACCCGTATGTAGGTGCATATCACTATGGCGAAATACATATACAAACGGAAAATGCAAATGTGATCGCACTCTACATCCAGCACTCTGCCCTGCCTCCATGCTGGATGAGACATTGGTGTACATTTTGGCCAAAGCGTAATAATCCACTCACCACGTCAAGGTTGCCTCATTTGAGTGGTCCCTAACACTAGTTCCTACCTGTTTATGGGCCATGACAGCCACACAAAGTCCAGGGAATGCAGGTCAGCATGCAAGCCAAGCACACTCTGCTTTTAACCCCGTCCGGTGCCATTACAGCTTTCATCGGATCCAGGGATGCAAGTACCAACATGCATGCTGAGCCCACCATATACTTCTCCTGGAGCCAAATGGCTACTGGTAGGTTCTATATAAGCAGACTCAGTTTTATACTGACTTTAAAACCATAGTGATATGCACCTACATACGGGTTGTGCTGACTCAACCCCCCACATTTTTTCTTTGTAGTATATATTGGAGGCGTGGTGATCTCCTTTGAGTCATGCACACCTGACCAGTCAATCTGTCCTGGAGGCTGGTTTTAAAGTCAGTATAAACTGAGTCTGCTTATATAGAACCTACCAGTAGCCATTTGGCTCCAGGAGAAGTATATGGTGTGCTCAGCATGCATGTTGGTACTTGCATCCCTGGATCCGATGAAAGCTGTAATGGCACCGGACGGGGTTAAAAGCAGAGTGTGCTTGGCGTGTATGCTGACCTGCTTTCCCTGGACTTTGTGTGGCTGTCATGGCCCATAAACAGGTAGGAACTAGTGTTAGGGACCACTCAATAGAGGCGACCTTGACGTGGTGAGTGGCTTATTACGCTTTGGCCAAAATGTACACCAATGTCTCATCCAGCATGGAGGCAGGGCAGAGTGCTGGATGTAGAGTGCGATCACATTTGCATTTTCCGTTTGTATATGTATTTTGCCATAGTGATATGCACCTACATACGGGTTGTGCTGACTCAACCCCCCACATTTTTTCTTTGTAGTATATATTGTTATATACTATGTTTCAATAAAACGCAAAACCTTTTATATGGGCACTTTGTGAGCTAAATTTTTTTTGTCTTAGTTGTTTTGTACACTCGGGAGCTTCTATTTAGCTGGATCCCTTTATTTAGCCACAATATTCATTGATACACGAAGTATTGGCAATAGGGATATCCATGGTCGTTTTTTGACTTATAAATCAGGAGAAAGTCTAAATAGCCTGTTTAAGTATACTCCCTCTTTAGGATTAGTAAATCCGAGCCAATACGTGTTACACATAGGAACAAAACAAAATTTTTGTTTATTTATTTATTACCTTTTGAGATATTTTCAACCAGGTTCATTGCTAAAATAAGTGGTTCTACCCATTAAATCAATTACATTTTTGTCTGATTCAGGAGAAACGTCAAGGCAGGGATTAGCTGTTCTTTAGATTACACCTGTAGCGTTACAAGCCAAATCCTGGTGCACTGACCCAAGACACTATACCAATAAACAACAGGTCCCTTTTCAACTTGCCAACCTATAAAATAGCACTGTTTTGCAATGGCTTGGTGAATAAGGGAAGGTTACACAGTGACAAGACAGAACTTGAAGGTATCAGGGCACCAGCACGTTGTGTGTGCACAGGGATGAGAGCAACACCTCTTGAAAAGAAGTGTGCAGGTGTGCTGAGATTAGTTTTGTTTTCCTAGTTGTCTTTAAGTCAGATGGGTTTCTTTGCAATGACCTAAAACTTTAATACTTTTATTTCCAGCTATCATCTATAGTATGTGGGTACCATTGTCTATAAATACAGCACACTACAGATTGAGTAATTGCATTTGTATGCAAACCAGAATTCGGGGGATACTATTTCTCCTTATGGAGTGCACCTAATCGGGCACTAGGAGACTTAGGCAAGGGCTTCGCAGCGATCCTGGTCATGCGACACCTGTCGTGGCTCAGGATCGGTGATCCCCTAGAAATGAATGGCAGTCACAAGAAATTCAGTCGTGTTGGATTTCTTGCAACTGCCACAGTGATCCTATTCATTTCTATGGGATCACCGCTGCTCAGCGATCCTGGCCGCGAACAGTGTCGCCGTGTAGCCCTTGCCTTATAGGCCAGACAATGCTCCTCTGGGAAGAAGGGATGCAAATCAGATTTTAGCAGATTTTAGCTCTGCCTCTGATGCCACCAGATGTAAGGTAGTTATCCCATAAGTAAATGGTCAACTTTTTAAGCAGGCTTGTTTAAAAGTTTGAACACTGACTTATAGGATAGCTACCTTACATCTGGTGGTGTTAGAGGCAGAGCTTGATGATTTGCAAACCCTCTATGCCACGGATGCTCAACTTGCGGCCCTCCAGTTGTTGCAAAACTACAACTCCCAGCATGCCCTAATAGCTGTAGGCTATCAATGCATGCTGGGAGTTGTAGTTTTGAAACAGCTGGAGGGCCGCAGGTTGGGCATGCCTGCTATGTGCAAACTAGAGGCATGGCTATATGATGAACACGCTAGTTTACAATCTCACCTATGAGGGGGCCCAACACCCATCTGCCTCATATAAAACTACAAGTGTATATTATCTCTGCACTGTGACATCACTGTGTGCATGTCGTTCTCTAAGTGTATAGGCACACAGGGGGATATTTATCAAGTAGATAAATAGAGGATGTCCCCTCTTTAATGCCATTTATATATAATGCCCCCCTTAGTGCCCCAGTAGATGGTGACCCCCATTTTAGTGCCCCTGTAGCCTGTGTTGCTGCATCCTAGAACAGGCGATCTTGAATACATCAGCGCTCCTGCTCCAGATCTCTCACATGTTGTTCTCTAAGTGTATAGGCACACAGGGGGATATTTATCAAGACCGACTTTTTACACACCAGCCTTAATCTCTCTCTGCTCGCATCTCTCGCAACACAATTATTAAGAGACACATGTCTCTTAATATTTGTGTTGCATCTTTGCAGGTCTATGTGCCAAAGCACAGATCTACACCAGCAAGTGAGCTGGAGTAGGTTTACGCTATAATCTATGTCACATTTCTGGTATAGATTATAGTAAATTTAAGGGGCCAGCTAAACCGCCCACATCACCTGCCACTTTGGAAAGCGTCGAGAGGGAAACCCCAAAAAAGTTTAAAAATGTTGCGCAACTACAGGTATGACTTTTTGCCATTAGTATTCTGGCGCACCAAAGTGCCTATTACACTGCTACCAGTTAAGTAGATGAGATTTTCAAAAGTACACTGAAATTTTCCTTGCAGATTGCGGATTTTGAATTTCCCAGTATGTAAATTGTTTGTGCAGATTTGTAATGCAAAGGGTAAGACCTGGGGCAAATTTGTGACAAAATCTGAAAGGGGCATATGTGAATTGCATATGTGCACTGTGCATATACCCTTTTAGTACCAGCAGTTGTAGACTACAATAACATATTTCTATCAAATATTTCATCTCACGGGCCTGTTATAGAGCATGCAAAGTTTAAAGTCAGACAGGTCCCTGGTGCCTGATAGGAACCAAAGGCCCCTCTCCCACCAGGGAAGGCACCTATATTATAGATGGCACCCATCGGAGGGATTTTATTACCAATTTTGCCTCCAGAAGCTTCAAGTTACATCTCTATTTGATATATTACCTAAGTAGTAATAGTCAGGGTTAACCTCTCATCCATAGGAAATAGCCAGTTCAACAACAAGTTTAATGTAAACCAGTACTTCAAGAGAATTAAAGATGACCTGTGACCTCTACTGATGTGTGTGTTTTAGTAACTACTTGCATTCCCCATGTAATAGCAATTCTGGATTATCTTCTCATTTAACTCCCTTATTGTGCCATTCCTTTATTATACCGTACTATTAGAACTTCATAGTCTGACACTGGCAGCACTGATTGGACAATGTCAGACTGTGCAGGGTCACCCCCCAACTGGTAGCACCCAGAAGGACCTCTATTGCAGACTGCTGGCAGTTCATCCATAAACTTCTGGCAGGAATAATAAAGGATTGACACAACATACAGTTATCTAAATAAGGATGCTCCAGAATTGTCATTACATGGGGAATGCAAGTAGTTACTAAAACAGACGTCAGGAGAGGTGACAGGTCCTCTTTAAGCTACTGCTTGCAGATATTAGATATTTGTTGGAGAATCCCACAGACTATAGAGAAGAAAAACAGGTTAGACAGGTTGAACTTTTCTAGCTTGATTTAAAAGGATTGTCCTAGATTAGAAAAAGGCTCAGGTTTTTTTTGCCCCCCCCCCCCCCCCCCCCCCGAACGGGGCAAAACTGTAATACCAGACACAGCCCATGGATAAGGGTGGTGCTGTTTCTGAAAAGAATACCCTTTTTTTTTTCTAATGTGGGAACACATCTTTATTAGTTTCGTCTGATAGAATTACTGCCAGGAGTGACTGGCAAAGACTAATCCTTTCTGTACATAAGGGGCATGTCTGCCATGTTACCACTGATAATTATGAATTTTCTGTGGTTTGAATTAGAAAAGTTGGTTTTCCAGCTGTTTGATATATTTCTTACTAGCTTAACCTACAAAATATTGCCTTTATAGAGCCACTCTCATTTGTTACTAGTGAGAAAATATTATATTGTTTGTATTATCTGTAATGATAATAAACACCAGCAGAAGATGAAAAAAAAACTGGAAAAATTAATGTGACTGAGCTGATAAGTATAAAGTGCTAGTGGTGCTTGGTCGATGATCACACAACCAAGATGATGCACCCTTTATTTAGGTTCTACAACATCGTATATGTTGAGGCAGGGCCACATTAATAACGGGTGGCATCTTCCTTTGCTGTAATACAGGCTGCCACTCTGGCATGGTAACAGTCATAAAGATGCTGGATATCCTCCTGTGGTATGTCATTCCATGCTCTTTCAACTTGGACCTGTAAATCAGTCAAGGAAATTATTGGCCACTGTCCAAGACATTCCTGATGGGGGAGAGATATGGTGATCGATCTGGCTATGGAAGCTGCTAGGACCCTGAAGAGCATCTTGTACAGTAGAGGTAGTGTACTGTGGACTAGCTTTATCTTGTTGGAAAACCACCTGTCCTGTGTAAAAAGGCAGTACAACATTTTCCACTGTGTCCTGGACATGCTGAAGGCTGGTCAATGTTCCTTCCAGAAATACCAGACTGAAATGGCCATGGTAGCTAATGGCACTCTACGTTATGACACCTGGTGTTGGTACTGCCCACTATGCATGATGGCAGTAGGTGCTCCCCAGTCCTCCTGTGAACTCTGGTGTGACCATCATTAGTGCCAAGGCAGAACCTCACTATTATTTACCTACAATAGGTTATCTCGTTGCACCAGTGCAGCTCTCCTGGCAATGATGAAAGGTCAGTGGCAAACAAGCTAGTGGAGTGTAGTTCTGAGTCCAGAACCAATTTATGATGTTGTGGCTGTCCCTTGAGATGAAGCAGCTCTTCTTATATGTATGGCGATCTTGGCGTACATCTGTCTGTCTTGACCATCCAGAACCCTTCAACGTGTGAGTGAGTGCCCTCCTCTGACCACTGTTGACACCGTAGATGCGCTTAAGACTGCACTACTTCTCATGGAAATTTGACAGATTCTCAAAGTCCTACTATTAGTTGCACAAATGGTGCACACCTTCATGTAGCAGGCACGGTGAACACTTCAACAACATCCAATCGACAGGGTTGTAGGAGAGAAGATGAAAAATAGTACTGTCAGAAACAGTGATGCCAGACTAAAAAAAGGTCTTGGGAACATCTGTATGTAAAGTAAGGTTCTTGGAACTTTGCTCACTATATGGAACATTGTAAAATAGACTTTTTACATTCACTCCTTCTAGGTGTTCTTATTTCCATTATCCAGTAATGTAGTTAAAAAATCTGTACATTGAAAGGTATCTTTTTCAAGTATTGTACATATACAGTATTTTACATAACTCAGATTGAGCTACATTACACCTATTATTCAAGAAGTATACTGAACTTATTTTAACCCCTGCTGCAATAAATAGCTCAGACCCTGTGTGTGTAATTCTTTTTCATATTCAGCCTATTTATTGGATGTAATAATACACTCTTGTTCCAGTGTCTGGCTGGATCTGACAGTAAAAGGAACAAAAAGCATATTAAATCAGACATTTCAATCTACCAGTCTGAATCCAATTATCTTTACTTTGTGATGGGCTGTTGGGTAAATAGTGAAAGCACACACTGTGTAATACTGTTTATTTAACAAATTATTATACTTAGCAAGATCCCTGTGGGATTTCTAGATTGCGACACCTAGAGCACACCCTGCTTCATTTTGGTCATACATGCTATTATACTATACTTCTCTATAGATTTTGAAATATTGGTTATTCACAAAGGGAATTCGCTCTGCAGACACTGAAAATTAAAGGGTTTGTCTGGGAAAATGTAAAATCTCGGACCTAAAATGGCTTAAAGAGGACCTTTCACCCGAATAAAGTATCTAAACTGACTATATAGACGTTATACAGCGGCGCCCAGGGATCCCCTTGCACTTACTGTTATCCCCGGGCGCCGCTCCGTTCTCCGGTTATAGCCTCCGGTATGTTCATAGTTAGGCTCCACCCAGGGGAACCTGCCGGCGTCTCTTTCTCCTATGCTGTAGCGCTGGCCAATCGCAGCGCTCAGCTCATAGCTAGTGAGGGAGGAATGACTGTGGTAGCGATCATTCCTCCCCATTCACTTTGTTCTAGCTTGTGGAATCAGGCTGGTGAAATGAGCGTCGATGGATGCTTTATCAAACATCGATCTGTGTAACAAAGCCTTAAAGGGATTATCCAAGTTCTATAATGCCCCCCCCACCCCCCATCTGCCCAGGCCCCTCACAGAGGTTGTACGTACCTTGCTCCCCGATGCCTGCATCGCTTCTCATACCGGCACAGCCGCCGCTGCATCTCTTCATTGCGCGGATGAAAACATTTGGTGTGGGGGGGATCAGGGTTGGGTGGGAGCTCAGCTAATAGCAGGCTGCGATCGGGACGAGCCTCCCTAGCATCACCCTAGCATCACCCGCAATTCTCGTCCCCATCACAGCCTGCTTTTGGCTGCCCCGCCGACGCCGGATGTTTTCATCCGCGCAATGGGGAGATGCAGGCTGTGCCGGTATGAGAAGCGGCGTGGGTGCCAGGGAGCAAGGTAGGTACAACCTCTATGAGGGGCCCGGGCATATGGGGGGGCATTATAGAACTTGGATAACCCCTTTAGGGGTCTGCTATAAGATGTTGGTTGTTGGTTGAATGTCATTTGAATAAACAATCATCTGGTGAACCACCTGTTTACCGACATGGCCATACACATTTTAGTCCATATTTGCCATCACAGTTGATCAAACTAGCTAACCATACATTTTCAATGAAGTCAGGTGATGAACTAAAGATCTTTCATGGGACATTCTTTCAAAGATAGATATTTTGTCCACTAATGATTTTATTTGAATTAAAGATCTTTTGTCTGACCAATAGAAGAAATTATTGAACACAAGCGATAATGGTCTGTCACCAGTTAGCTGAAACTTTTGTTTTTTTGTGTTGTTTAGGTTGAAATCATTGATTTTGATCAACTTTAGACTAAGGTGTATGGGTACCTTTAGTCTGTGTTAAGTCCTCCTCCCCACTTGACATTCTAAGTCAAACCATGCTAGCAGTACTGCCAGGGATCATATGATCACCTTATCTCTGGCTGGGATGACCCCCTCCACTCTTTCTGGGCAGCTGAACCTGGACACACATATACAGCCGCCTCTCCACTTGCATCGCATGTCATGTCTAGCCTTTTAATGGATTCAAGAGGCCCTACAATGTGGAAGGTTGACCACTACAGATCTGAAGTGTTAGAATTAGAGTTAAGCGGACACCTGGATGTTCGGGTTCGACGAGTTCAGCCGAACTTCAGAAAAAGTTCGAGTTCGGGACCCGAACTTGACCCGAACTTGACCCCGAACCCCATTGAAGTCAATGGGGACCCGAACGTTTGAGCACTAAAATGGCTGTAAAAATGTCATGGAAAGGGCTAGAGGGCTGCAAATGTCGTCAAAATGTGGTTAAGAGCATGGCAAGTGCTCTGCAAACAAATGTGGATAGGGAAATTACTTAAAATAACATAAAATACATAAAAAAATTATAATCTTGATCTAGGAGGACCAGGTCTATATGGAGTAGGAGTTTGAGGAGGCGGTGGATGTGGCGGTGTAGGTGGAAGTGGCGGTGGAGGAGGAGGAGGTAGCCTACACTGCTTTTTGTTTAAAAATTTATTTTTTTAAATTAGGG
Organism: Bufo bufo; assembly: GCF_905171765.1. Classification (NCBI taxonomy): domain Eukaryota; kingdom Metazoa; phylum Chordata; class Amphibia; order Anura; family Bufonidae; genus Bufo; species Bufo bufo. Next base: position 233,407,494 of record NC_053392.1, on the reverse strand, counting down.
TACACCCCAAAACATTGGGAAATATAACCCTCCAGTCGTGCTAAACACAAGTTCAGACAATACACCGGCTGCAGGGCAGGCCAGCACCTCCAAGGTGTAAAGGGCAAGCTCAGGCCATGTGCCCGATTTGGAGACCCAGAAGTTGCAGGGGCTGACCCCTATCAGTTAGTTTGTGTAGGCGTGTGCATACTTACTGCCCCACCATGTCGCACGTCCCCGTGATATTCACGATCCAATTTGATATCTGCTCTATCAACTTTCGATGTTCTTTTATGCGCCTACCATGGTGATTACGGGTGGCGGGGAATCAGGGATCAGGCCGGAGAGGGAGCGTTAGAAAAAGAGACCAAATTTAAGGGAGATAAATTAATTTAAAAAAATTGGGATCGAGAAGAAATGTGGAAAAAGCTATTGAGGCGCAAATGTGGGACAAATTACAGAAGCCAAAATGTGGGCCAAAAGAGTCAAGCGGAATTGTGGGAAAAGCTATTGAGGCGCAAATGTTGTCCAAAAGAGTATAGCGGAAATGTGGGACAAAGTATTGAAGCTTAAATGTGTTACAACTTGTTTAAGTTTAAGCATTGAATCAAAGGAGGTGGTGCGCATCAATTAAAGAAGCATTTCAGAAATTTTATTCCCTGTCATCTATGCAGAGCAAGGGTTTATTAATGTCTAAAATTGTATAATGTTAACCCAAGAATGTAACAGAAAAATTACAGAAATTAATTAACCTGTCTACTTGGTAGAGCAGGGGTCTATGACCGAAAACAATTGTTTATTGTCACCCGAAAATGTAAAATAAAAATTATTGAAATTTATTAAGCTGTCAACTAGGTAGAGCAGTGGTACATCACACCAAAAAATTTGTGAATTTGACCATAAAATGTAACTGACAAATGTTATATTTTTTTTTTACCGGTCTAATAGGTATAGCAGTGGAACTTCACAACAAAAAATTGCTGAATTTCACCAGAAAATGTAACTGACAATTTTTTTTTTTTTTTGTTAACCGGCCTACTACAGTAGGTGTTTGTGAGATTGTGCTTTTAGCACGACAGCGTCGCGCTGATACTCGGCAACATGGTGCCGAGATCTCGCACTCACTGGAATAGTGACAGCACATCCCAGCAAGCGCGTCATAGAAGCGACGGGAGATCCGACTTGGATTCCCGCCAATTCTACACGTGTGCGGCGTTTGTTATGAATCCTGAGGGGGAAGTCCCCGCCGGATTTTAAATAAAAATCCGGCCTGGGTCCCCCCCTCAGGAGCATACCGGGCCCTTAGGTCTGTTATGGGTTGTAAGGAGAGCCCCCCCTACGCCGAAAAAAACGGCGTAGGGGGTCCCCCTACAATCCATACCAGACCCGTATCCAAAGCACGCTACCCCGGCCAGCCAGGAAGGGAGTGGGGACGAGCGAGCGCCCCCCCCCCCCTCCTGAGCCGTACCAGGCTGCATGCCCTCAACATGGGGGGGTTGGGTGCTCTGGGGCAGGGGGCGCACTGCGGCCCCCCCACCTCAGAGCACCCTGTCCCCATGTTGATGAGGACAGGGCCCCTTCCCGACAACCCTGGCCGTTGGTTGTCGGGGTATGCGGGCGGGAGGCTTATCGGAATCTGGGAGCCCCCTTTAATAAGGGGGCCCCCAGATACCGGCCCCCCACCCTAAGTGAATGAGTATGGGGTACATCGTACCCCTACCCATTCACCTGCAAGAAAAGTGGTAAAAACACAAATAAACCACACAGTGTATTAAAATATTTTATTTTTCTGCTCCGGAGGCCGCCCCCTGTCTTCTTTATTAGCTCTTTTACCAGGGGGGGGCTCTTCTTCTTCCGCTATCCCGACGGGTCTTCTCCGCTATCCGGGGGGTCTTCTCAACTCTCCGGGGTTCTCCTTCTGTCTTCTCCGCTATCCGGGGGGGTCTTCTCAACTCTCCGGGGTTCTCCTTCTGTCTTCTCCGCTATCCGGGGGGGTCTTCTCAACTCTCCGGGGTTCTCCTTCTGTCTTCTCCTTCTGTCTTGTTGACTCGGCGCACCCCGGTTCTTCGTCTCGCGAGACTCGGCGCACCCCGGTTCTTCGTCTCGCGAGACGTCTCGCGAGACGAAGAACCGGGGTGCGCCGAGTCAACAAGACAGAAGGAGAAGACAGAAGGAGAACCCCGGAGAGTTGAGAAGACCCCCCCGGATAGCGGAGAAGACAGAAGGAGAACCCCGGAGAGTTGAGAAGACCCCCCCGGATAGCGGAGAAGACAGAAGGAGAACCCCGGAGAGTTGAGAAGACCCCCCGGATAGCGGAGAAGACCCGTCGGGATAGCGGAAGAAGAAGAGCCCCCCCCTGGTAAAAGAGCTAATAAAGAAGACAGGGGGCGGCCTCCGGAGCAGAAAAATAAAATATTTTAATACACTGTGTGGTTTATTTGTGTTTTTACCACTTTTCTTGCAGGTGAATGGGTAGGGGTACGGTGTACCCCATACTCATTCACTTAGGGTGGGGGGCCGGTATCTGGGGGCCCCCTTATTAAAGGGGGCTCCCAGATTCCGATAAGCCTCCCGCCCGCATACCCCGACAACCAACGGCCAGGGTTGTCGGGAAGGGGCCCTGTCCTCATCAACATGGGGACAGGGTGCTCTGAGGTGGGGGGGCCGCAGTGCGCACCCTGCCCCAGAGCACCCAACCCCCCCATGTTGAGGGCATGCAGCCTGGTACGGCTCAGGAGGGGGGGGGGGCGCTCGCTCGTCCCCACTCCCTTCCTGGCTGGCCGGGTAGCGTGCTTTGGAAACGGGTCTGGTATGGATTGTAGGGGGACCCCCTACGCCGTTTTTTTCGGCGTAGGGGGGGCTCTCCTTACAACCCATAACAGACCTAAGGGCCCGGTATGCTCCTGAGGGGGGGACCCAGGCCGGATTTTTATTTAAAATCCGGCGGGGACTTCCCCCTCAGGATTCATAACAAACGCCACACACGTGTAGAATTGGCGGGAATCCAAGTCGGATCTCCCGTCGCTTCTATGACGGCTCTGTCTCTATCGCGGCAAGCCAGCTCGGCGCTGGCTCCCGCGATGGGGCTCGTAGGTGCTCAATCTCGCCGAGAAAGAGAGCGAGATTGACACAAAATCGGGTTCACCTACTGTAGGTATAGCAGTGGTACATCACACCCAAAAATTTGTTAATTTCACCATAAAATGTAACAGACAATTTTTTTTATTGTTTAACCTGTCTACTAGGTATAGCAGTGATACTTCACACCCAAAAATTGTTGAATTTCAACTGAAAATGTAACTGACAAATATATATTTTTTGTTAACCGGCCTACTAGGTATAGCAGTTGTACTATACACCCAAAAATGGGTTAATTTCACCAGAAAATGTTAATGACAATTCTATTTATTTATTTTTACCGGCATACTAGGTATAGCAGTGGTACTATACACCCAAAAATTGGTGAATATCACCCGAAAATGTTAATGACAATTTTTTATTATTTATACCGGCATACTAGGTATAGCAGTGGTACTATACACCCAAAAATTGGTTAATTTCACCAGAAAATGTTAATGACAATTTTTATTTGTTTTTTTAACCGGCCTACTAGGTATAGCAGTGGTACTATACACCCAAAAATTTGTTGATTTCACCAGAAAATGTTAATGACAATTTTTTATTAGTTTTTTTAACCGGCCTACTAGGTATAGCAGTGGTACTATACACCCAAAAATTGGTGGATTTCACCAGAAAATGTAAATGACAAAGTAGTGAAATGATATAAAATAAAACAAAAAATGGATTTATGAGGTGGAGTTCCTTATGGAGTAGGAGTTTGAGGAGGCGGTGGACGTAGCGGAGTAGGTGGAAGCGGCGGTGGAGGAGGACGAGATAGCCAACACAGGTTTTTGGTTTTAATTTAATTTTGTAAAATGAAGGTACACTCCAAAAGAGTGTGAAATATCCAAAATACAAACATGAGCAATTGTGCTGCAGTATAACAATGGCTGCTTAGTGCCGGTATACATGTCTATTCTGCACAAGGTACGGACAAGTCCTGTGGGATCTATGCCTGGTTCATTTTAATGAACGTGAGCTTGTCCACATTGGCTGTGGATAGGCGGCTGCGCTTGTCTGTGATAACGCCCCCTGCGGTGCTAAACACACGTTCAGATAATACACTGGCTGCAGGGCAGGCCAGCACCTTCAAGGCGTAAAGGGCAAGCTCAGGCCATGTGCCCAATTTGGAGACCCAGAAGTTGAAGGGGGCAGACCCGTCATTCAGTACGTGTAGGCGTGTGCACACATACTGCTCCACCATGTTGGTGAAATGCTGCCTCCTGCTAAGACGTTCCATATCAGCTGGTGGTGCTGGTTGTTGTGGCGTGCTGACAAAGCTTTTCCACATTTTGGCCATGCTAACCCTGCCTTCTGAGGTGCTGGCGGTGCCCCAGCTGCGTTCGCAACCTCTTCCTCATCCTCTGCCTTCGCCTTGTGCTTCCACTGTGCCCCCGCTGTCAGGTGGGAATGCCACCAGCAGCGCGTCTACTAGCGTGCGCTTGTACTCGCGCATCTTACGATCACGCTCCAGTGACGGTATTAAGGACGGTACGTTGTCCTTGTAACGGGGATCCAGCAGCGTGGCCACCCAGTAATCAGCACAAGTTAGAGACACTGCAGCATTTAATCTCTCATGTGTGCCAGGCTGCCCAGAGGCAACGAAAAGCTGTCCTCTGTGGGAGGTGTATCGTCTGTGTCCTCTGTATCCCCCCATCCATGCACCAGTGATGGTCTCGAGCTGGTCTGGGTGCCACCCTGCTGTGAACATAGTTCCTCCTCCTCCATCTCCTCCTCCTCATCTGCCACCTCCTCATCCTTCAGAACTGTGCCCTGGCTGGACAATTGTGTACCTTGGGTTTGTGGGTGCAGGAACCCACCCTCGGAGCCACTTGGGAATGACTGGCCGGAAACCCTACGAAATGATCCCTCTTCCTCCTCCTGTGCCACATCCTCCTCCATCATCGCCAGGAGTGTTTTTTCAAGGAGGCATAGAAGTGGGATAGTAAAGCTTAGAACGGCGTTATCGGCACTGGCCATGTTGGTCGAAACAGCGCGACAAGGAACACAGGTCTCGCATGGAGGCCCAGTCATTAGTGGTGAAGTAGTGCTGTTCCGCCGAGCAACTCACCCGTGCGTGCTGCAGCTGAAACTCCACTATCGCCTGCTGCTGCTCGCACATGCTCGTCTGGCCAGCATGTGCAAGGTGGAGTTCCACCTTGTAGGCACGTTGCATATGAGGCGGTGAGCGGGAAGGCTGAAGTAACACTGCAGCGCTGACAGGCGAACAGCAGCAGGGTGAGAACGCCGAAAGCGCACACAGACGGCCCGCACTTTATGCAGCAGCTCTGACATATCGGGGTAAGTTTTAAGGAATCTCTGCACCACCAAATTCAGCACATGCGCCAGGCAAGGGATGTGCGTCAAACCGGCTAGTCCCAGAGCTGCTACGAGATTTCGCCCATTATCGCACACCACCAGGCCGGGCTTGAAGCTGACTGGCACAAACCACTCATCGGTCTGTTGTTCAAGGCCCGTCCACAGCTCCTGCGCGGTGTGGGGTTTGTCCCCCAAACAGATAAGTTTTAAAACTGCCTGCTGTCATTTACCCCTGGCTGTGCTGAAGTTGGTGGTGAAGGTGTTACGCTGACCGGATGAGGAGCTGGTAGAGGATGAGGAAGAAGAGTAGGAGGAGGAAGCAACAGGAGGCAAACTGAAGCGCCCTGCAATCCTCGGTGGTGGAAGGACATGCGCCAAACTGCTATCCGCTTCAGGCCCAGCCGCCACTGCATTTACCCAGTGTGCTGTTATGGAGATATAACGGCCCTGACCGTGCTTACTGGTCCACGTATCCGTAGTCAGGTGCACCTTGCCACAGATGGCGTTGCGCAGTGCACACCTGATTTTGTTCCCTACTTGGTTGTGAAGGGAAGGGATGGCTCGCCTTGAAAAGTAGTGGCGGCTGGGCACGACGTACTGTGGGACAGCCACCACCATAAGGCCTTTAAAACTATCCGTCTCCAGCAGACGGAATGACAGCATTTCAAAGGCCAGTAATTTAAAAATGCTGGCATTCAGGGCTAGGGATCGCGGGTGGGTAGGGGTGTACTTCCTCTTCCTCTCCAGCGTTAGGGATATGGAGAGCTGAACGCTTCCATGGGACATTGTGGAGATGCTTGGTGACCCAGGTGTTGGTGTTGCTGGCAGATCCTCTGTTTGCGGGGTGCCAGGTGGCACTGTCACTCCAGAGGTGGATGAAGAGGCCGCGACTGCAGCAGAAGTGGAAGCAGGAGGAGCCAGAGACCTTTCTTGTTTTTTGAGGTGTCTACTCCACTGCAGCTCGTGCTTTGCACTTAAATGCCTGGTCATGCAGGTTGTGCTCAGGTTGAGAACGTTTATGCCTCGCTTCAGGCTCTGATTGCACAGCGTGCAAACCACTCGTGTCTTGTCGTCAGCACATTGTCTGAAGATCTGCCACGCCAGGGAACTCCTTGGAGCTGGCTTTGGTGTGCTTGGTCCCTTGCTGCGGTGGGCAGTAGGAGGCGTACTGTCTAGAAGACGGCCGCTCCGCTTTTGCACCCTGCTCCCTCTTCTGCTGTGCTGGTGGCTCTGTGCGACCACCGCCTCTTCCTCCGAACTACATAGGTCACTCGCATGACCTTGATTCCATGTGGGGTGGAGGACCTCATCGTCCTCCACATCATCTTCCACCCAGTCTTCACCCCTGACTTCCTTGTCGGTCTGCACACTTTCGAAAGCCCCAGCAGTTGGCACCTGTGTTTCGTCATCATCCGAGACGTGCTGCAATGGTCCTCCCATGTACTCATCTTAAAAGATAAGTGGTTGGGCATCGGTGCACTCAATCTCTTCCACTTCTGGGGCAGGGCTAGGTGGATGGCCCTGGGAAACCCTGCTAACAGAGTCATCAAAAAGCAGAAGAGACTGCTGCATGACTTGGGGCTCAGACTGCTTGGCTGATTTGCAAGGGGGTGAGGTGAAAGACTGATGATGGACATCGGCTGAAGGTGCCAACTGTGTTCTTTCAGCAGGAGACTGGGTGGGAGACAATGTGAAGGAACTGGATCCACTGTCAGCAACCCAATCTACTATCGCCTGTACTTGTTCAGGCCTCACCATTCGTAGAGCCGCATTAGGCCTGACCAAATACCGCTGCAGGTTTTGTCGTCTACTCGCACCTGAGGAAGGGGTTTCACTTGTGAGTGTAGCTGGCACAGATCGACCACGTCCTCTCCCTGCAACAGGAGCTCCACCAGTAGCACCACGACCTGGGCCACGTCCCTTATTTGACGTTCTCCTCATATTTTTCGAATTTAGGATCTTGCCCTAAATGGGTGTTTAATTAATAGTAGAATAGAACGACAGTATGTAAAGGGTGTATCTCACACGGCCTGAACCAGACTAGGCCTGAATTCAATATTTCTTTGCCCAAAATGGTTGTATTTCAAATGGCTGTATTTCAAATGCCTGATTCAAACCCCTGTATGTAGAGGGGGTATCTCACACGGTCTGAACCAGTGTAGACCTGAAGTAAATATTTCTTTGCCCAAAATGGTTGTATTTCAAATGGCTGTATTTCAGATCCCTGAATCAAGCCCCTGTATGTAGAGGGTGTATCTCACACGGCCTGAAGCAGGGTAGGCCTGAATTCAATATTGGTGCACCAAATGGCGGATTTTAAAATCTCTGAATGTAACCCAAATGTATTAAGGGTGTATCTCACAATGACATCTGCATCAAAGGCTGCCAACAAATTTTTTTGTGCCCAAACGAGTGTTTATTTAACAACTGAATTTGACAGCAGTATATAAGGCTGTAATTTCACACGTGCTGATGCTGCAAGGCCTGAAAATAGTGTTTTTTGTCCAAAAAGTGTGTTTTTCAAACCCCAGAAAATGATGGGTGTATTTCTAGCTTAACCACCTCCGGACCGCCTAACGCAGGATCGCGTTCCGGAGGCGGCAGCCCTGCGCAGAGTCACGCATATACGCGTCATCTCGCGAGACGCGATATTTCCTGTGAACGCGTGCGCGTTCACAGGATCGGAAGGTAAGCGAGTGGATCTCCAGCCTGCCAGCGGCGATCGTTCGCTGGCAGGCTGGAGAAGCGATTTTTTTAACCCCTAACAGGTATATTAGACGCTGTTTTGATAACAGCGTCTAATATACCTGCTACCTGGTCCTCTGGTGGTCCCCTTTGCTTGGATCGACCACCAGAGGACACAGGTAGCTCAGTAATATGTAGCACTAAACACCACTACACTACACACCGCCCTGTCACTTATTAACCCCTTATTAACCCCTGATCACCCCTGATCACCCCATATAGACTCCCTGATCACCCCCCTGTCATTGATCACCCCCCTGTCATTGATCACCCCCTTGTAAGGCTCCATTCAGACGTCCGCATGATTTTTACGGATCCAATGATACATGGATCGGAACCGCAAAACACATACGGACGTCTGAATGGAGCCTTACAGGGGGGTGATCAATGACGGGGGTGATCACCCCATATAGACTCCCTGATCACCCCCCTGTCATTGATCACCCCCCTATCATTGATCACTCCCCTGTAAGGCTCCACTCAGACATCCGTATGTTTTTTACGGATCCACGGATACGTGGATCGGATCCGCAAAACACATACAGACGTCTGAATGGAGCCTTACAGGGGGGTGATCACCCCATATAGACTCCCTGATCACCCCCCTGTCATTGCTCACCCCCTGTAAGGCTGCATTCAGATGTCCGTATGTTTTTTTACGGATCCACGGATACATGGATCGGATCAGCAAAACACATACGGACATCTGAATGGAGCCTTATAGGGGGGTGATCAATGACAGGGGGGTGATCACCCCATATAGACTCCCTGATCACCCCCCTGTCATTGATCACCCCCCTGTCATTGATCACCCCCCTGTAAGGCTGCATTCAGATGTCCGTATGTTTTTTACGGATCCACGGATACATGGATCGGATCCGCAAAACACATACGGACATCTGAATGGAGCCTTATAGGGGGGTGATCAATGACAGGGGGGTGATCACCCCATATAGACTCCCTGATCACCCCCCTGTCATTGATCACCCCCCTGTCATTGATCACTCCCCTGTAAGGCTCCATTCAGACATTTTTTTGGCCCAAGTTAGCGGAAATAATTATTTTTTTCTTACAAACTCTCATATTCCACTAACTTGTGTCAAAAAATAAAATCTCACATGAACTCACCATACCCCTCACGGAATCCAAATGCGTAAAAATTTTTAGACATTTATATTTCAGACTTCTCACGCTTTAGGGCCCCTAGAATGCCAGGGCAGTATAAATACCCCACATGTGACCCCATTTCGGAAAGAAGACACCCCAAGGTATTCCGTGAGGGGCATATTGAGTCCATGAAAGATTGAAATTTTTGTCCCAAGTTAGCGGAAAGGAGACTTTGTGAGAAAAAAAAAAAATCAATTTCCGTTAATTTGTGCCAAAAAAAAATAAATTCCATGATCTCGCCATGCCCCTCATTGAATACCTTGGGGTGTCTTCTTTCCAAAATGGGGTCACATGTCGGGTATTTATACTTCCCTGGCATTTTAGGGTCCCTAAAGCGTGAGAAGAAGTCTGGGATCCAAATGTCTAAAAATGCCCTCATAAAAGGAATATGGGCCCCTTTGCGCATCTAGGCTGCAAAAAAGTGTCACACATCTGGTATCGCCGTACTCAGGAGAAGTTGGGCAATGTGTTTTGGGGTGTCATTTTACATATACCCATGCTGGGTGAGATAAATATCTTGGTCAAATGCCAACTTTGTATAAAAAATGGGAAAAGTTGTCTTTTGCTGAGATATTTCTCTCACCCAGCATGAGTATATGTAAAAAGACACCCCAAAACACATTGCCCAACTTCTCCTGAATATGGCGATACCACATGTGTGACACTTTTTTGCAGCCTAGGTGGGCAAAGGGGCCCACATTCCAAAGAGCACCTTTAGGATTTCACAGGTCATTTACCTACTTACCACACATTAGGGCCCCTAGAATGCCAGGGCAGTATAACTACCCCACAAGTGACCCCCTTTTGGAAAGAAGACACCCCAAGGTATTCCGTGAGGGGCATAGCGAGTTCCTAGAATTTTTTATTTTTTGTCACAAGTTAGCGGAAAATGATGATTTTTTTTTTTTTTTGTTTTTCTTACAAAGTCTCATATTCCACTAACTTGTGACAAAAAATAAAAACTTCCATAAACTCACTATGCCCATCAGCGAATACCTTGGGGTGTCTTCTTTCCAAAATGGGGTCACTTGTGGGGTAGTTATACTGCCCTGGCATTTTAGTGGCCCGAATGCGTGAAAAGTGGTTTGAAATCAAAATCTGTAAAAAATGGCCGGTGAAATCCGAAAGGTGTTCTTTGGAATGTGGGCCCCTTTGCCCACCTAGGCTGCAAAAAAGTGTCACACATCTGGTATCACCGTACTCAGGAGAAGTTGGGCAATGTGTTTTGGGGTGTCTTTTTACATATACCCATGCTGGGTGAGAGAAATATCTTGGCAAAAGACAACTTTTCCCATTTTTTATACAAAGTTGGCATTTGACCGAGATATTTATCTCACCCAGCATGGGTATATGTAAAATGACACCCCAAAACACATTGCCCAACTTCTCCTTAGTACGGCAATACCAGATGTGTGACACTTTTTTGCACCCCCAGGTATTTCGTCATGGGCATAGTGAGTTCATGGAAGTTTTTATTTTTTGTCACAAGTTAGTGGAATATGAGACTTTGTAAGAAAAAGAAAAAAAAAATCATCATTTTCCGCTAACTTGTGACAAAAAATAAAAAATTCTAGGAACTCGCCATGCCCCTCACGGAATACCTTGGGGTGTCTTCTTTCCAAAATGGGGTCACTTGTGGGGTGGTTATACTGCCCTGGCATTCTAGGGGCCCTAATGTGTGGTAAGTAGTTTGAAATCAGAATCTGTAAAAAATGGCCGGTGAAATCCTAAAGGTGCTCTTTGGAATGTGGGCCCCTTTGCCCACCTAGGCTGCAAAAAAGTGTCACACATGTGGTATTGCCGTACTCAGGAGAAGTTGGGCAATGTGTTTTGGGGTGTCATTTTACATATACCCATGCTGGGTGAGATAAATATCTTGGTCAAATGCCAACTTTGTATAAAAAAAATGGGAAAAGTTGTCTTTTGCCAAGATATTTCTCTCACCCAGCATGGGTATATGTAAAATGACACCCTAAAAAACATTGCCCAACTTCTCCTGAGTACGGCAATACCAGATGTGTGACGCTTTTTTCGGGCCCCTAAAATGCCAGGGCAGTATAACTACCCCACAAGTGACCCTATTTTGGAAAGAAGACACCCCCAGGTATTTTGTGATGGGCATAGTGAGTTCATGGAAATTTTTATTTTTTGTCACAAGTTAGTGGAATATGAGACTTTGTAAGAAAAAAATAAAAATAAAAAAATCATCATTTTCCCGCTAACTTGTGACAAAAAATAAAAAGTTCTATGAACTCACTATGCCCATCAGCGAATACCTTAGGGTGTCTACTTTCCGAAATGGGGTCATTTGTGGGGTTTTTCTACTGTCTGGGCATTGTAGAACCTCAGGAAACATGACAGGTGCTCAGAAAGTCAGAGCTGCTTTTACCCCTAAATTTTTTTTTATCAAAGACATGTAGAACAATAAATTTAGAGAAAAATTTATATATGGATGTCGTTTTTTTTGCAAAATTTTACAACTGAAAAAAAATCGTTAAATTTCGATTAATAACAAAAAATGTAAAAATGTCAGCAGCAATGAAATACCACCAAATGAAAGCTCTATTAGTGAGAAGAAAAGGAGGTAAAATTCATTTGGGTGGTAAGTTTCATGACCGAGCAATAAACGGTGAAACTAGAGTAGTGCAGAAGTGTAAAAAGTGGCCTGGTCATTAAGGGTGTTTAAGCTAGAGGGGCTGAGGTGGTTAAATTGCACACTGACAAATCAAGATGTTGTAGATTGCCAAAAAAAGTGTTTTTTTGGTAACAGAATATGAAAGCTGTATATATTAAACATGAATTTAATACTTGCAGATCTGGAAAATACAGTTTTATGAAAAAAAAGTTTGTTTTTCAAACCCCAGAAAATAATGGGTGTATTTCTAGTTTAAATTGCACACTGCATAATCCAGATGTTGTAGATTGCCAAAAAAGTGTTTTTTGTTAACAGAATATGAAAGCTGTATATATTAAACTTGAATTTAACACTTGCAGATCTGGAAAATACTGTTTGTTTGTTTGTTTTTTTAAAAGTGTCTTTTTCAAACCCCAGAAAATGATGGGTGTATTTCTAGCTTAAATTGCACACTGACTAATCCAGATGTTGTAGATTGCCCAAAAAATGTTTTTTTGGTAACAGAATATGAAAACTGTATATATTAAACTTGAATTTAACACTTGCAGATCTGGAAAATACAGTTTTTTGAAAAAAAAAAGGTGTGTTTTTCAAACCACAGAAAATGATGGGTGTATTTCTAGCTTAAATTGCACACTGACTAATCCAGATGTTGTAGATTGCCAAAAAAGTCTTTTTTTGGTAACAGAATTTGAAAGCTGTATATATTAAACTTGAATTTAGCACTTGCAGATCTGGAAAATACTGTTTTTTGAAAAAAATAAGTATGTTTTTCAAACCACAGAAAATGATGGGTGTATTTCTAGCTTAAATTGCACACTGACTAATCAAGATTTTGTAGATTGCCAAAACAGTGTTTTTTTGGTAACAGAATATGAAAGATGTATATATTAAACTTGAATTTAACACTTGCAGATCAGGAAAATACAGTTTTTTGGCAAAAAGCCCCAGAAAATGATAGCTGTATTTCTACCTTAAATTGCACACTGACTAATCCAGATGTTGTAGTTTGCAAAAATAAATGGTGATTTGCAATGTCCCAAAAGCTCAGATGCAGTGCTGGTGCACTGAGCTTGCATAAAATGGCCACCGCCACCCACCTAACTAACAGAATTATAAAAGTTATTTTTTTTTTGGTCAATGGCCTCAGGGCAGGGTAAAACGATTGTGCCCTGCACCCACACAACTATTTGTCTGTAGATCGCTGAGTTAGATTCTCTCCTATTCTCTCCCTGAAATCACAAGTCCAGCAGCATCCTCTCCCTACACTTGTAACAGCAGAGTGACGTGCAGCGCTACGTGACTCCAGCTTATATAGACCCTGGGTCACATGCTGCTCTGGCCAATCACAGCCATGCCATTAGTAGGCATGGCTGTGATGGCTTCTAAGGTCAGACAGTTAACCGCTTGTTGATTGGCTACTGTGCAGCCTTTCAAAAAGTGCCAAGAAAGCGCCGAACACCGAACCCGAACCCGAACTTTTACGGAAATGTTCGGGTCCGGGGTCCAAAAATCCTAAAGTTCGGGACGAACCCGAACTTTACAGTTTGGGTTCGCTCAACCCTAGTTAGGATGCCTTCAAACTCAGCTCTATTCATCCTAGTACAAAGAAGGAAGAAGAAAAAGTTTTAAGAAATTTTCTCTTCTGGTTAGTGTTTGAATTTCTCAATTTCAGAAAATGGATATGGTTTAAAATAGACAGGTATGACCATTGTCATTTTTCCGTTCTGATACTCTCATACTAAAAAAGGCATGAAACACTATCTCTAGTGAACTTACACTGCACACTATAGTACACCATAGTGGCCAAGGTCACGGTGGAGACAATCTCATGTACTTTCTATGGGACCCATGAGAAGTAGCACATTAGCAAGGAAAGATTTCTTTTGGATCAGTGGTAAAATGGATATTTAACTGGCTTAATTCTGAGTGTGTGAATTTAGCCTAATTTATGGTTAGAATGTCACAGGAATAAGCCACATATATTTTAATATGTGACTAATATGTGACTTTGTGCCTTCCTCTGGATCAACTTGCAGGATAACAGGATGAACTGGATGGACAGATGTCTTTTTTCAGCCTTATAAACTATGTTACTATGTTAATATTATATTCCTTTTTGAGGAAAATCCTACTTCAAACTATTTCCCTTTGATATTTAGAAGATATGTCAGATTTTCTTATAATGTGCTGAATTTGCCCAGTGTGTTCTTTGAATCTCTTCTGGATTAGTGTTTGTGTGCTTCTGAAAGAGCACACGTTTGGTTGATACACCCCAGGCATCTCAGCAGGAGGTAAGGTTCTCTGTGCAGCTGTTTTCTGGTTCATGTAACTTTTCTACATTTCTCGCCAAAATAGATGCAAAAAGGAATGTAAGTAGCAACCCTCTTTCTTGGGGCTGTTTCATAGCACAATCATCCTCTTCAAATGACACATATTTGCATCACAGTGTTCTTAGCAGGGGGTGATACAAATTATAATAAGTAATATTAGGAGTGCTAAAAAGTGAAGCACATTTGTGGTATGATCACACCCAGGATTAGTGTGTGAATATGAAAGATTAATCCCAGTGAAACTAGGGTGAAGTATTTCCTTTATTGAAGTTAAAGGGATTCTGTCAACAGGAAATTCACTATTATACCAGGCACAGTGCCTTGTAGGACTAGCTCAGCTAAATGTAATGATACCTTTCACTTAACGATCCATCACTTAATTCTTGAGAATTCTGGTGAATCCAAATGTAGATGATCAGCTAAGTGCACTGAGGGCGGGCAGAAGCCACAGTGCACCTTGCTCCTCCTGCTTCCTCTGACGGCCCGTCCCCCTCCTTCTTGGTTGACAGAACCAAGCAAGATAACTATGCAGGAGCCTGGTCATGACAGGAGTGTGAGTGGCTGGCAGAAAAAGCAGGAGGAGCAAGGTGCACAGTTTCTTCAGCCCACCCTCGGTGCACTTAGCTGATAATTTGCATATGGTTAAAAAAATTACTTTTTCTCCAGAATGAAGCAACTAATGGATAAGTGAAAGGTGTGATTTTATTTCAAGACACGGAGGCTCCTATTGCTTTAACCCTTTCTTTACTGTCCACCAATAGCAGCAAAGAACAAGACATAAGAAAAAAGTAACCATAGCAACTGGCCCCTCCCCACTCTGTCCCAGTATATTAGACCCAACGTCCTTAGGCTCTTCCTCTTTCTTTGCTGCTGCCACCAAGATAAGTGAAATTCATTCATTCCTTTATCATATATATTTTGTTTGTAATATTATTGCTTCTTGTTGTTGTTTTGGGGCTTTATGGGGTTTTATCGTTCTTCATATGGGTTTCTTTTTTCCCATAGATATTTATTTTTAGGTTATATATATATATATATCTTATATTAATATTTATATTCCTTCCCTGTTGCCACGGTCTCTCCCGCTTTCCTTTCATACCTCCTCTGCGCATTCCGCTATGTGGGGGGGAGGGGGTAGGGGGTAGGAGATCTTCTACCTCTGCCCCTTGCTGGGTCCTTCTCTCCTCACTCTAGCCGTTCTTATCGGCCATTTTCCCTTTCTTCTTGGTCCCCGTGACCCCGCCTCCTCGGGTCACGCCATCCCCCAGCTCTTCGCGCACTCTAGCCACTCTGTTTGACTTGCCTCGCCCCCAGGCCGATGCGCCGGGTAGTCTTGCGATATTTCAAACGCCATCACTCGCTATGCCGGCCGGCAGTAGCGCAAGTAGCCTCTGGTTTCTCTCCGGCCTCAGGTAGTGTCTAGCCCTCTCTCTTGTGCAGTTGATCTTGCTTTGTGCCCCCTGTCACATTTACTAGTGGCCTACTGTCCGTTTGAGCTAGGTGTTGCTTCCCTAGTGCAATGTCCAGGCAGAGAGTGCCTCTAAACCCCCCTTCCCCCGCAGGTCCTGACTTGGGGGAGGCCTCTGTCAGTCCTGGGCCCTTGTCTCCCACGGGAGCGGTCAATCCCAGAGTAGATAACTCCCAGGCCCTGGCACTTCAGCGCTCTGTGACGGACGCCATTATAGCGGCTATGGGGTCAGTATCCTCCACACTTACCCGGTCAATCTCTGAGGCCCTTATGGCACACCCACCCTCTGCCAGGGTTCAGGTTCCCCAAACCACGTCTGACGCACGGTCATCAGCACCTGATCCACCTGCCTCCAGAAATACTTTGAACGGTGTGTCTTTTGCCACCCATGATAGAGCGCCTATGTCGCCAAAAGAGCCTGTACGCGCCAGGCAGAAAAAGCACGCCCTTGGAAATGTGCCAGAGCACAACTAGATACTGAGTTCGAATCAGACTTTGGCTCAGATGAGGAGGCTTTGACTGACGCTTTATGCGACACTGACAGGGACCTGGGAGATGTACCAGTGGACCGATGCATTTCTGCCCCTTCGGCCACTGGCTCCCTAGCTGAGGTCATGACCGGCTCCTCTGCCACTCTGATTGACCCGGCAGGGGAACCCCTTTTTGATCCAGATGCCCTCCACCATCCCAGATCCGCGGAGTCGCTCCCTGTAGACCATGTGGCCAGGTACTTAGAAGCCTGAGTGCGGTGCCCCCTTAAGCAAGGAGGCCCGCAACAAGCAACGGGCAGAATGCCCGAGACCGATGATACCTAATAAGGTCTGTGATACCCCAGTGGTGGATCCTAAGATGGTGCAATTTCTGGCCAAATCGGGCTGGAACCCCCGAAAGGGTCTAGAATCAGCCTTGAAAGCTTGTCAGGACAAGCTCCTAGATATATTTTATCCCTTGGCCAGAATCTTTGAGCTGGCTGAAGCCGCTAGAGCGGAGAATAGTCAGGTGGACCCGGAAGAACTCTGGGGATGAGTGCAATGGGCCATTTGCCTAACACGTCACTCTCTATTGAGAGGCGCAAGGCTATTCCATTTAAGATAGATCCTAAATTGGCCAACCTTGCCCTTACAGAGGCAGGTAGGGATGCTCAAGGTTTGCTCTTCAGAGATTCCTTCATCAAAGATATGGGCCGTTTTGTAGGCGCCTTCATGGCTCTGGACAAGGCCCAGTCCTCCATGAAAACGGTTTTCCAAAGTAGGGTTTTTACCAGGGTCGGCAGTTCCAGGGGCCATCTGTCCGGCCGGTCATCCTTCCGGACCCGTGGTATGGGTCAAGGCTCCTTCTCTCAGACATCCTTTACTCAAAGGAACCACTACCAGGAGGCGAGACAACCCACTACCTTCTTCCCCACTCGTGGAGGACCAGGCCGCTTCAGGGGCTACAGAGGTTCCACGGTCTCAAGGCGACCTTATGGTAAGTCTATCACCTCCTCTGCATTCTTAGGATATTTATGTAGGGGGGAGGCTCCGTCTCTTTTCACATGCCTGGTCCAGCATCACCTCAGACCCGTGGGTACTCTCCACAGTCCGCGGATTCCACATAGAATTGGTAAACCACCCTGTTTTCCTTCCTCCCCCACATCCCATGGTTCTCTCCCAGCAGGCACAAGCTTTGGTAGACCAAGAGCTGTCAGACCTCTACCGGAAACGGGCGGTGGAACGTGCACCAGACCCTCGGTCGGGAGTTATCAGCAACATCTTTCTTGTAGAAAAGAAAGGAGGGCAGATGCGCCCGGTAAGCAACCTCCGGACTTTAAACGAGTTTGTGCGGTACTGCCACTTCAAAATGGAAGGGATTCATCTCCGCAGAGATCTTCTTCTCCAACAAGATTGGATGGTGAAGCTCGACCTCAAGGACACATATTTGACGGTCCCGGTGTCGGAGCCTTCCAGGGACCTCCTGCGTTTCATCTGGAAGGGGGACATTTGGCGGTTCACGTGTCTTCCCTTTGGCCTATCGTCCGCTCCTTTGTGCTTCACCAAATTGATGCATCCAGCTATGACTTGGCTACGCAGTCGAGGGGTGCGTCTCATAATCTACTTGGACGACATCCTCATCATGGCCCAGGACCGTTCCATCCTCCTCAGCCATCTGCATTGGGCAATGAATCTCCTTTCTCATCTGGGTTTTCTCCTCAACCGGGAGAAGTCCGTGTTGGTACCTTCATGTACCATGGGCTTCCTGGGCTTCACTGTGGATTCGACCACGGCGACTCTTCACCTCCCTCGGGAGAAAATCCACTCTATCCGCAAGGAGTTGCGCCGCGCCTTGGCAGTACCTCAGATCTCGCTACGCCACCTGGCCCGGATTATCGGCCTCCTGGCTTCCTCTATTCAAGCAGTCTTCCCAGCCCCACTGCATTACCGAGCCCTTCAGCGCTTGAAGATCGCCCACCTGCACGCGAGGGCTTCGTACGCTGACCTCATCTCACTGGATTCAGAGACCAGGGACGAGCTGTTATGGTGGATCCACAACCTTTCAGCCTGGAACGGCAAGGCGATCTTTGGTCCCCAACCGGACTTTACGGTGGAATCAGACGCCAGTCTCCGAAGTTGGGGCGCTCACTGCGAAGGCGTGACCACCGGAGGATGTTGGTCAGAGGACGAGTCCAGACTCTACATCAACGTTCTGAAACTTCTAGCGGGATCCTTCGCGATTCGCAGTTTTGCGAATGGAGTAGCCAAGGCGTGCATCAGGTTGCGCATGGACAACGTCTCGGCAGTCCGGTACGTCAACTCCATGGGGGGAACCCATTCCGCTATGTTGTCTCAGCTAGCGAAGGACTTCTGGTCATTTTGTCTGTCCAGGGACATAGTGGTACTGGCGGAATACCTTCCGGGACTCCACAACACCCACGCGGACTGGAGCTCTCGGTACCTCAGGGACGGCAGCGATTGGAAGTTGAGCGAACAGGTCTTCGCTACTATATCATCTCACTGGGGTCCTTTCTCTACTGACCTCTTTGCTTCCCGCCTGAACACTCAGCTGCCTCGCTTCTTCAGTTGGCACCCGGATCCGGACGCGGCGGCGGTGGATTCCTTCTTACAGGATTGGTCGGGTTCTCGGTTGTATGCCTTTCCGTCATTTGCCATGATCCCGCGGGTCCTGAATCAAGTGCAACAACAAAGGGCCAACCTCGTGGTGGTGGTCCCCTTTTGGGGCACCCAATCTTGGTTTCCCCAATTACTAGAGCTGTCAGTCGACACACCTTTCCTCCTGCCATACTTCCGGGGTCTCTTACAAGGACCATTGGGGCTAGAGCATCCTCTCATTCTGGATGGCTCTCTGCGGCTCCTAGCTTGCAAGAATTTGGGAACTCCTGGGAAATCCAGGGAATTTCGGAGACAACTCGACGTCTTTTGGAGGACTAATGGGCTCCCGGCATGAGAAGATCTTATAGAGCAGCCTGGAGATCTTGGTCTCGCTGGTGCCTGGCACGGGACTTGGATCCCTTTACGGCACCTGTAGTGGAGATGCTACAGTTTCTCACGTCCTTGTTCGAAGAGGGCAAGGCATACCGAACAATTAATTTGTTCAGGTCTGCTATTTCATCCGCTCACTAGGGATTCGATGGCTTTCCGGCAGGCCGACACCCCCTGGTATGCCGTCTTCTTAGTGGTTCGCGCCTTGCTTGGCCTCCAAGGCCTCGGTTATCCACTACCTGGGATGTGTCTTGTGTTTTATCCCTCTTTTCCACCTGGCCGTCCAACACGGACCTCTCCTTGCGTCAACTGTCGGCCAAACTAGTTACACTCCTGTGTCTCATTTCTTGCAAAAGAGTATCTGATGTCAGAGCCCTGGACTACAATGCCCGCTCTTTCACTCCAGAAGGCGTTACTTTCAATATCACTCGCCGCACCAAGACACATATTCACACGGTGCATTAGCCCGCGTTCTCTTCGACCCCGGTGCTCTGTCCGGTTGTTTGCCTCAAGGAGTACGAGGCTCGTACGTTGGCTCATCGCTCGCCAGCTTCTCCCCAGCTTTTTCTTTTATTCCGTCGACCATTCATGCCCGTCACCAGCACCACGCTGGCTCGTTGGGTTAAGTGGGTCATGTCCTTAGCAGGAGTGGACCCTTCGGTCTTCACGGCCCACTCCACTAGAGCGGCGGCTGCTACTTCCATGGTGGAAGCGGGGGCGAAACTGGAAGAGGTCATGAGGTTGGCGGACTGGTCCAGAGTATCCACCTTCAGGGAATTCTACTTTTGTCCGCCACAACATGCATTCTCGTCTGTAATGGAACAGCTTTGAACTCGTAATAGGAGCCTCCGTCTCTTGAAATAAAATCACATGATTTTCCTATTTTATGACGTAAAGTCATGATTTTATGAAAGACACGGAGGCGAGTATTGCCCCACCCCCTTTTACCCACCCGTTGTAATCATGGTTTCGGGTTATTGTTTTGTCCCTTGCTTTGACTAATAACATCGTTAATTTATCTATCAGGTGTAATGCCACGTTTTCCATTTTCTTATTTTTCAGGGTGATTCATCATGGTCAGTATGGCTACAGATACCAAGTTTCGCCGGGCCATGGCGGTGTTTCCAGTTCCAGAGAGTTGAACAGTTCTGTTCGTATCGGTTAAGGAAGAATGTCCTGAGTTCCTGTTGTTGAGTTGCTGACATCGCGCCAAGAAAGAGAAAGAACCTAAGGACGTTGGGTCTATTATACTGGGACAGAGTGGGGAAGGGCCAGTTGCTATGGTTACTTTCTTCTTATGTCTTGTTCTTTGCTGCTATTGGTGGACAGTAAAGAAAGGGGTAAAGCAATACTCGCCTCCGTGTCTTTCATAAAATAATGACTTTACGTCATAAAATAGGAAAATCATGTAATTACATTCAGCTGAGCTAACCCTACAAGGCATTGTGCCTGGTGAATTTCCTAGTGACAGAATTTGTAGGGTCCCACACCTTCGAGTTTAGCATCAGAATTAGGCAGTATGGCCAGTTTTAATGCACACATATGTGAACATGTGTGCATTTTTAAATGATCCATCTAGCCTTCCATAATATTACAGACTGTACATTCTTTCAGGCAAATGTCTTTTTTTTTCTTTACCCTTTTATTTATTTTTATATGTTTCTTTTTTTCTTTTCTTACAAGAATAGTCTGTAATTTAGTAGCTACATGTATTTCCCATGTAAAAACAATTCTGGATAATCTGTACTTCTAACTGTGTTGTACCATTCCTCCTATGATTCCTGCTTGAAGTTTATCAATCGAGTCAGCAAAAAATGTTGATTTGGGTGTTACCATTTGGGTGTGTGCCTGCCCAGTCTTATACTATCCAATCAGTGCTGCCAGTGGGAGACTATGCAGGGACACACCCCCAACTTGTAACGACCAGTTGAACCTTTACTACAGACTTCTAGCAATTCATTCATAGGCTTCTAGTAGGAATAATAGAGAAATGGCACAATATAGAGTTTAAGACTAGATGCTCCAGAATTCTTATTGCATGAGGAAAGTTAATAGCTAATGAAACAGATGTTTCAGGAAAGGTGACAGGTCCTCTAGAGTGATCAGTATAAAGGAGACAATGCCAAGGACAGGCACTGTGCTTGGTGAGCATAGAGAAGGATGCGGTGCTACTGCGAGCACCGATGCCTTTTCAAGCAGCTGATAGACAGGGGTCCCGGGTGTCGGACCTCCAGCGATCAGATACTGATGACTTATTCAAAGGATAGGTCAGTATAAAAGAAATGTTGATGTATTACTATACTGTACAAAGTATACAAAGAAACTCTTTGTCTCAGTCTCTTTGTTAATCTTCTTAAAAAATAGGTGAAAACCTCCCACAGTGAAAGAAAGCCATAGATTATTCATATCTAGAAGGCTCAATTCCATTTAGTCCTTTCTGCTATCGTCAGCTAAATCAAGCATGCTAACTTAAATGCAATTACTCTAAAGAAATGGGAATTGGACAACTGGTTTGGTGAGAGAAATGTATTTCCACATCCCAAGTGATAGATTTTCTTGGTAAGATCAAATGAGAAGATACTTCTCCTTATCAGAACCTAAAAAAAAAGGGATTTTTAGTCAGTTGTGGAATGAGAAAATTTACAGCTGATCCAACTGACTTTAAAAAATTTGAGGATGATACTAAATGAAATTTGAACATCAAGATCTCCAATGCCAAACCTATCTCTTGCAATTGAGTTTGGCATTGCTCTCTTCTCTCCTCTGTTGCTTTGAGGTCCAAACCAGATATGCTAGCACCATCTGCATTACTTGATCTTTCACAATTTTCTGAATGACTCTAGACAGGAGGTCAGGAATGGGAAGTGCATAGGAGTCTGTAAGATCTCCCCAAGGGAAGGAGAATGCATCTGACTTTTGAACCTGGGCAGAGGGTTCTGAAGTGAATAAGTCCATATCCCTGTTCCTTAATTGTTTCTCTTGTTTTTCAGGATTACTGATGCAAATGGAAGTCTATGAATTTGTTGCTGCAGTGCCATTGAACAAATTTGACTTGGGTCTGCACCTTAGGATGTTGTCAGAGCGGGATCCTGGTATTCACCCACCCATGGGATCAAGACTGTAGGGATCACCAGGCTGGTATCTCTAGAAATGGTCTCCATTCAGTGGCTGCTGACCCAGGCTGGTCAAGAAACAGGAGTCCATGGCACCAAAGGGACAGGAGGAAGCATGGTCAGAGAGCAAGCCATGGTCAGCACATGAAGAGTTTGTGCAATACAGTAAACAGGAAATAGGTCAAGGCAGGTAAAACATGGTCAATATAGTCATCAAGGCAGGACCATGGGTGGCCTGCCCACTGGGAGGGCAGACATGTCATCAGGCACAGACTGCCAGCACTACTATTCTTGGGTTTAGACCGTAGATTACATTTTCTGAAAAGAGCTAGTACATTCCTCAGGATCTTTCTTAAGGATCCAAATCCTCCCCCCAATCGATATAGGTTTTCCACCCAGCCTTTATGACATCAAGGATGCTCTTTATTTTAAACTCATTTGTGGACCAACTACAGCAGGACAGAGACTGAAGACCTGCAGTTTTAGCAACAGTTTGAGATGAAAAACATGGAAGGAAATACAGAGAAGTTAGAAGGCACAATTTTTGGCCACTCAAATTTTTCATATTTTTCTGTATCAAACTTAGCCAACAATAACATCAGCATCCGTTTACCCATAGCAATATATGTTGCCGTTACTTTCACATTACTATGGTTGTCTTGGCATTAAAGAGCTTGAAAAGAGGTTGGATGTAAATGATGTCTCTAGGAGACCTCATAGTGTCATACAGGAGTTTTTAAGGCATTTGAAAAACTTTTCATTCAGACCAAATTTATTTGGACCAAATTGAACCTGACAGATAATTTGATCAAATCAGATCTGAAACAAATTTTGGGAACTTCACTCATCTGCAGAGGACACCTTCAGATGGATGTTTCTGTAGGATAGCCAAACTTTGTCTCCTAAGAAGTGTGGGGGTGGCCTGCCTCTCCATCCAGCAGATATTTCTATGAGAGCAGTCCTCTAGACCAGGTAAGATTTAGTCTTTTTGGCAGATCTGGAGGAAGTCCTTGAGAGTAGAATTGACAGCTGGCACCACAGAGGGGACTGGAACAAGATGTGGGATCCACAAGTGTTGTCCCTATACAATGTGGAATAGAGAATTGCGAGTAGGCTCTCCTGAGCGGTTATTATAAGAAAATTTAACCCAGGACCGCAAAGGTACCTAGTCGTCAAGGCAAGAACAGGTGAAATAGCATAGATAATACTCCAACACTTGGTTAATGTGTTCTACCTGCCCATTAGACTGACGATGATATGCTGACAAGAGGTCCAACCTGATAACAGAGGTAGCTCAAGAAACTTGAGGTGAATTAAATCAGAGACATTGTACTGGGACAAATCATGCAGGAAGAAAATATGTTTGATAAACAGGTCAGCAGTATTTTGGAGAAACAGTCTACAACTACCCAGATCACAGTACAATCAGAGAATGAAGCCACATCTGAGATAAAGTCCATTGTAATATTTTGACACAGAGAATCTGGCATGGACAATGGGAGGAAAAGACCCACAGGTCTTTGCCAAGAAGACTTATTTTTCCCATGAACTGAAAGAGATATCTGTATTTTAGCACAATATAAAATGTATTGAAAGTATGAAAAAGCAATTTCTGTCTAACCAATTCCGAAATACTTTCTGGGAGAAACCTTTTTGAAATGAGTGATTTTTTTTTTATATTAATTTTGGGTCTGATTCTAAATAATCAGTCAAAAAAATTCAATTAGGGTCCGAATCGAGTCTACACTAATCATAAGTTCTCCAGCTGGCCTGGGAATTTGTATGTGACACTCTTATTTTTCCTCTCGTCTTTCTTTCTTTCTTTCTTTCTTTCTTTCTTTCTTTCTTTCTTTCTTTCTTTCTCTCTCTCTCTTTTTTCTCTCTTTCTCTGTCTCTCAGCTTTCAAGCTCTTTAGCATGAATACAGCAATAGTAATTAATGTCAGAGTAACACTGACATATATAGCTATGGGTATTTATCGACACCGCACATGTGGGTATTATTTTTCATATGGGTAAAAGCATGGTTGACCGTGTTAACAAACAGCCTGTTTAAAAACACACTGCACTGTTGGATTTGTTATGCTTTTTAAAATGAAAAGTGTTACAAAAATTGACCCTTATTAGGGGCATATGTGGCGTAATACATGCTGCTGGTGGTGCTGGGAAATATGCCTATTGCACATTTGTGAACTGTAGAAGCTTTGCAACAGGTTTTTGGACAAAAAGGCTGGCTCCTGCACATTCAAAAAAGTACTGTCTCTTCAAAAGCTCATGTCTTGTACAGTGCAACACATGAAGTTAAGAACAGCTCCAGCCCTGGCTACACAGACACAGTACACTAACTGCTCCTATCCTGTCCCTATTGATCGAACCTGACTCTCTAACCAGTAATTCAGTCAACCTAACTAAATATATAGTCTTCACAATCCCTACAAGATCCTAAGATGGCTGGCTTTTGTGTCTAATTGGTCTGTCAGAAACCTGGCAGACATGTCCTATCATATCAGTGGCTGAGGTCATAATGCCATCTGTGCTTCAGAGCTAACATAGAGCCTGATAGACCAGCCAATATCCTGATTGACTGTCAGGCAGCCTGCAAAGCATTGTGGGCAAGCACACCTGCTCGGGGTCATGTGATTCTCCATTTTTATCCTCCCTGCCAGTTTCCCTAGCTAGTGTAATGAATTTTAAATGTGAAATGTCAAGTGCCGTTTTTCTCACTTCGTCTGTTTCTTCATCTTTCTTCATTTCGAAGAAGATTTTTTGCTAAATTCAGGCAGAATCCAGTTAATTTACAATCGATTTGCTCACCTCTAGTCTCAGGTATTGGTTGAGGGATCTGACCTGAGGAAAAAAGAATACAATGCACCAGCACTCTGCAAACCAAATAAAGTACAAAAAAGTATTCTGATGCTAATGCTACACTTATTTAGTAAATGTGAGATTCTTGGCAAATACATTTTGTACGAAATTATTTGGGCCCGTCTGCCAAACATCAAGGCGATCTCTGTAAGACGGGAACCTAACTCTAAATGCTACCTGTTATGTGCCATAACGACAACCATAAAATTCAGGGAGTGTTGGATCCACATGCATGCTGGGGCCACTCTGCCTTTTACCACTTTTGGTGCCATAATAGCCTCCATTAAATCCAGGGAATGCAGTTACCTACATGCATGCCGAGCCTGCTCCATACCTCTCCTGTTGCCAGATGGCCTCCAATAAATGTAATGAGAGTCCACTCTATACCTCTCCTGGTGCCAGATGGCCTCCAATAAATGCAATGAGAGTCCACTCTATACCTCTCCTGGTGCCAAAAGGCTTCCACTGAGTGCATGGAGAGCAGGCTACAGCTTTATGCTGACATTAATTCAAATCAGCCTATGGGGCAGACAGGCTGGTCAGGAGTGCATGACTGAATAGAGTCAACCACACCTCTGGTACAAACTTCAAAGAAAAAAGGGGGTCAGTCAGCACATCCCAATGCGCAGGTACACGTTGCCATGGCTAGAAAAACATGGAAAAAAGAATACAATGCACCAGCACTCTGCAAACCAAATAAATTACAAAAAAGTATTCTGATGCTAATGCTACACTTATTTAGTAAATGTGAGATTCTTGGCAAATACATTTTGTACAAAATTATTTGGGCCCGTCTGCCAAATGTCAAGGCTGGTTGAGGGATCTGACTTGAGAACCGGGTCAGACAGGTCCAATTGATTTTACTGCGGAAAGACATAGCTTACCCAATCTTTTAATCCTACTGGATAAATTAAAAAAAAGCAATGAAAAGCGCCTGATAGACTTGACTGCCTCTTCTGAAAAAGGAATTGATTTAGTGGAAGTGCAAATAACATGTAGGATCTATCTGTCTGAAGTTATGTTTCCCTAGCCCCCAAAAAACGACTGGGAAGGAACAGCAACATCTGTACTCACCTGAATTAGCCCTTTTACAAGATGAATGCAGGAGGACAAGGTGCCTCTACCAGACTAAAAAGAATCTCCTTTTGCAGGGTATTTCATGAATTGTCCTGATTGCAATCACAAGGTTGACTGACCCTCTGAATAAATTGGCCATTTGCAAATTGCTCTCTAACTTTATATCTAAGCTTTGATTCGATGGATGAAGTTTGGCCCAAAAAGACTGGATGACTATAAATTAGGGAACTATTGAGCTTTAGGGGACAAAGTGGTCATGCCAACTCTTGTGAGTCACCTTGCTTTATATCTTAGTTGCCTTCTGTAGTACCATATTGGATGCTAACAGGAGAGAGTCCTGATAAGGACAGATTTTTAAGAGCAATATTATTGGAGTCCTGTTGCTATGAGGAATCTGTAATGGGTATTCAATAGGGTTAATATCTGAGGTTATTAAGCCTGTTTATCTGGAACTCCAATATGATTGTGTAGGACAAGGTCATCCTTTTTAACCAAGGTCCACCTAAATGTTAGTGTCACACTCTAATGTGGGGGGTGGGGCGGTAAACCCCACACCAAACATAGGAGGGAAAGGGGAAAGGAAATAAGGCCTGAAAACTAGGAAAGAAAGATGGACACCTCCTAGTGAAAACCCTAACAAAAACCGTGACTGACTGCCAGTATGAACAAACCCCAAAGGTAGGTGAGTTCATACACACGAATACCGAAAGTCCTATCTAACCCTAAAGGACCCTGGTACTAATTACAGGAATGAGACAACCTGTTTCTCCAAAAGGAAGGATGAACGGGAGTCTCCCTGAGGCCTAATACAAAACTACAAGGAAAAGCAACACACAGAAAAGTCAAAATAAAATACAAAAGGGAAAGGTAACACTTAACTTCCAAGAAGCTATGGCAGCATCAGGAACTCAGCCGAGATCCAAACACCAGCTATCCACAGATCCAACTGAAGCTGTAAACTGCACAGCATTGTGGGAGAAACATCTATAAATAGGGAAATAAATGAGTTGGTGTCCTAGATAAACATAGGCTAAAATAAAAAAAAATTCTTAGTGAGTTTTTAAGGTGCCTTTACTATATTAGTGAGCTTCTGGATTGCAGCAATATTTTGCGAGTATACTGCTGATAATAATTAGATAGCTACTATACTGCTGATAGCCATAAAGATTATAGCGATTAAGAATACCGTAGCTACTTAGTATTGTTTCCCCATAGGAAACTGTCAATCAGACTGAAGAAAGATTATATCTATTGTCACCAGACTAGGTGTATCAAAGTCTTATATACTACTGATGGTAAGGATAGTAGTGATTGTTATTCAGCCACTTAATCAAATGATATTGAGACAGTAACCACAGATGATTTTATATTACTTGTAGAAAGATTGTACTGTGATGTATTGCAATGACAGATCGCTATATATCATTCAACAGAATGATAGAAATCTGATGATGGAGATAATAGTGGTGATTATTATTCAGTCACTGTACCTCATGATAACATGGCTATATGCCACAGATAGTTTTATACTGATTCTAAAAGGATCTTACTATAATTTATTGTGTGACAGACCATTAAAGGTCTCCCAGCAAAATGACAATTTGATTGATAATAGCAACTATTCATTGTGTTCTTAAAGAGGACCTTTCATGCTTTTTTTAATTCTAGATAAATACCTTTACTTGCAGGTTGCTTCCCCGCTGATTTTGCCACCCTGCCTGTTTTTTTTAAATATACCTCCTATGCCACGCTGTGCCCCCTGTAGTTTTCCCGCTCAGTATGTTAATACTGAGCATCGGTACAGGGAGGAGGAGACGCCATGGTTTCTCAATGGGCGTCTCCTTCTCCCTGGCTGTGCCGCGATCCAATCACAGTGGAGAGAAGTTTTAAACTCAGAATCCTGCCTATATGGTTGTCAGCGGTGCACCTGCCATATGACACCACGAGCTATATCAAACACTAGGAGAAGATTGATTTAAGAGACCAATTAAGCTCCCCCAGTCATGTTTCATTGCACAACCGGCGTCATCAGGGGTCAGAACTCAGGAGCTTAAAGGGGTTGTCTCATTTCAGTAAATGGCATTTAACATGTAGAGAAATGTAATACTTACTACTGTAATGTTTTTATCCATATTGCTAAATTTACTGCCTGGATTCATTTTTCCATCACATTATACCCTTTGCGTTTTCATGATTACGACCACTCTGTAATCCATCAGCGGTAGCCGTGCTTGCACACTATAGGAAAAAGCACCAGCCTATGCGCATTCCCACAGTCCTGGGCACCAGAGAAGCCGACGCATTTTCCTATAACATGCAAGCAGACCCACCACTGATGGATTGCAGGGTGGTCGTAACCATGGAAACGAGCAATGTATAATGTGATGAAAAAATGAAGTAAACGAGGCAATATGGATAATAACCCCCACCAATTTGATATTGATGACCTTTCCTAAGCATAGGTCAACAAAATAAGAAACCGGACAATCGTCTTAATGTTGCAAATATTGGATTAGCGATACAGTCCCATTAATGGAAGTATTATAATCACTAGGATAAGGTCTCATAACCTTCCATATTCTGTGTACATAAAGACTTTTGTAACAATTAAAGGATCATAATGGTTATTCTATTTGTTCCAGTATGATCAACTCAATGAATACATTAATTTACTTAGAACAGCTTTACTGTCTCCTGCAGAAATGATTACAACTCAGCACTGGGTGAATAATCTCTCTCCCTGTGAATAATTTTAGCTTACTAAATGCTATGTAAACCTAGTAATTGTGTTCTGTTTTGGGGTTTGGCTCAGTCCACCATGCTGTGCAAGCACCTTATCAAAAAGTGCATAAATCATTCAAACAATCGCATCGAAACACAAACAACCAAAGTAGGTTGAAAACTATTTGCGTAAGTCTTAAAGGCTATTTTTTTTTAATAGGCCGATGCATAACTACAGTAAGTGTTAATTTATTAGTAAACAAAACAAGATATGCTTGCATAGAAACCAATGTGACTAGATTGCAGGTAAACCTACATGTATTTAAACTTGCTAAAGTACTGGGATTGTTTCATGACCCACCCTGAAGTGTGAAATAACAGGTGCTGTGCAGATGGGCAATGACAGTATGTCTCTGATCTTCACTGTAGAGTCATCAGTGGACTTGAGACTTTTCAATTAACCCGATTTACAAGCAGGGCAAAAGAGAAAAAACTTTCAGTATACAATAGACACTTTTCGTGGCACTCTGTAATACATCAATATTTCCCTAGTAATGCTTGCCGGGGAAAATACTTCAATAACAAATCATTCAATGAAAAATGCCACAATTTTGATTAACCCCTTCAGGAGCCTGCCATTTTTCACCGTAAGGACCAGGCCATTTTTTGCAAATCTGACATGTCACTTTATGTGGTAATAACTTTAAAACGCCTTAACTTATCCAAGCCATTCTGAGATAGTTTTCTAGTCACATATTGTACTTCATGACATTGGTAAATTTAAGTCAAAATATTTCATTTTTATTTATAAAAAAAGACCAAATTTACCAAAAATTTGGAAAAATTAGCAATTTTCAAAATTTCTATTTCTCTGCTTTTAAAGATAGTGACACCTCCTAAAATTGTTATTATTTTACATTTCCTATATGTCTACTTCATGTTTGGATCATTTTCTTTTGTTGGGACGTTAGAAGGCTTAGAAGTTTTTTTGGGATGTTAGAAGGCTTAGAAGTTTAGAAGCAAATCTTTAAATTTTTACGAAAATTTCCAAAACCCAATTTTTAAGGACCAGTTCAGGTCTGAAGTCACTTTGTGGGGCTTACATAATGGGAACCACCCATAAATGGCCCCATTTTAGAAACTACACCCCTCAAGGTATTCAAAACTGATTTTACTAACTTTGTTAACCCTTTAGGTGTTCCACAAGAAAATGTAGATGAAATTTCAGCATTTCACTTTTTTGGCAGATTTTCCATTTTAATCCATTTTTTCCAGTAACAAAGCAAAGGTTAACAGCCAAACAAAACTCTATATTTATTAGGCTACATGCACATGACCGTTGTGTGTTTTGCGGTCCACAAATTGCGGAACGGCACCGACAGAACGGCAAATTGCGGAACGGCACCGACAGCCATTAATATAACTGCCTAATCTTGTCCGCAAAACGCGGACAAGAATAGGACAGGTTATATTTTTTCTGCGGACCACGGAATGGAGCAACGGATGCGGACAGCACACGGAGTGCTGTCCGCATCTTTTGCGGCCCCATTGAAGTGAATGGGTCCGCATCCAAGCCTATCGGATAAGGTGGCAGTTTTGTTGGTATTATTTGAGGGTACATATGATTTTTGGTTTCTCTATATTACAATTTTTGTGAGGTAAGGCAACCAAAAATATTTTTTGCTTTTTACAATGTTCATATGACAGGTTAGATCTTGCGCTATTTTTATAGAGCAGGTTGTTATGGACGCGACAGTACCAAATATGACTACTTTTTTTGGTTGTTTGTTTTAGTTTTACATAATAAAGCATTTTTGAAAAAAAATATTTTTTAGTGTCTCCATATTCTGAAATTAATAGTTTAATAATTTTTTTAAAAACTCATTTTTTTTTGGTATGAGGGACTCATTTTTTTTGGTATGAGATGATGGTTTGATTTGTACTATTTTAGGGTGCATATGACTTTTTTGATCACTTGGTATTACACTTTCTGTTATGCAAGGTGACAAAAAATGGCTTTTTTGACATAGTTTTTATTTTTTACAGTGTTCACCTGAGGGGTTATGTCATGGGATATTTTTATACAGCAGGTTGTTACAGATGCGACAATACCAAATATGTATACTTTCTTTTATTTATTTAAGTTTTACACAATAAAACTTCTTTTTAATTTTTCGTCGATTGTCTCATTTTTTGCAGGATGAGATGACGGTTTGGTTGGTAATTTGGGGTGCATACGCCTTTTTCATCGCTTGGTGTTGCACTTTTTGTGGTGTAAGGTGACAAAAAATGGCTTTTTTTAAACCGTTTTTTTAATTTATTTTTTATGGTGTTCACATAAGAGGTTAGGTCATGAGATATTTTAATAGACCTGGTTGTTATGGACACGGCGATACCTAATATGTCTACTTTAAAAAAAAATAAAAAATCATGTTCTAGTGTCTCCATATTCTGAGAGCCATATTTTTTTTTATTTTTTGCCTGATTATTTTATGTAGGGGCTAATTTTTTGCAGGATGACGTGACAATTTGATTGGTACTATTTTGGGGGGGCATATGCCTTTTTGATCGCTTGGTGTTGCACTTTTTGTGATGTAAGATGACAAAAAAATGGTTGTTTTAGCACAGTTTTTATTTTATTTTTTCCTACGGCGTTCAGGTGAGGGGGTGGATCATGTGATATTTTTATACAGATGGTCATTACGGACGCAGAATTTTTTTTTTACAATTTTATGTGTTTTATTTTTGGAAATAATATATTATGAAAATCACTTTTTTTTAACCTTTTTTTATTTTTATTTTTTGTCCCACTCTGGGACTTCAACTTCTGGGGTCTGATCCCCTCTGCAATGCATTACAATACAACCTGTATTGGGTCCTTAAGGAGTTAAATAACATCCAGTGCCCATACGCATTCAATGTTTGCCTGACTGACTGATGTATCTTTACCTGTGAGTCAAGCATGTATTTGTTTTTAATAGGGAGAGAGGAGAAAGCCGCTTCCAGTAATTTCTGGTGGTGGATTGTGCCACAGCCTGGAGAAGAAGAGCAGAGGATGTGAGTGGTAGTGGCTCTGACTGCAACAGTTATTCACAATGCTTACAATGGTTATGACAGGAAGCCACACCATTTTTTCACTCGGGACACATCTTGATGGTAGTTGGGATGCCCTTGGTGTTATGAGTATTGTATGGGTGGAAGGCAGGAGATGTAGGTGCTGTGACCAGTGAATCACGTTGGAGTCAGTAACCAGGCCAGAAAAAGATAAATCTCTGTTTATTAAAGGGCAGAATGGGAGTTGCCGCCTATCCACTGGTATCAAAATACAGTTCCAAACAATTCACAGTGCAGCTCTTTCTGAGTACTCCCTTACCTCTACAAAGTTTCCCCCTCTCTGCAGAATCTAAGGCTGGCATTTCAGTAAAGTCTTTATCAGCCTTAGGGTTCATTCACACGACCGTATGTATTTTGCGGTCCGCAAAAAAACCTAAACGGATAATATCCGTGTGATGTTTGTGTGACATCCGTTTTGTTTGCAGATCCATTGCAACAATGACTGTCTTTGCCCACAATACAGAAAATAATAGGATATGAACGGACTTGAGGACATATGGATGCGGAATGCACACAGAGTCATTTCTGTTTTTCTTTGTAAAGCCATTGAAATGAATGGTTCCACATAAGGGCTGGAAAAAAAATCTGAATGGACATGGGCAAAAATTACTTTCATGTGCATGAACCCTTAAACAGCAAAAATACCTTACTGACTGACTCCAATGCTTGGCTATGCAGATTCTGGATCACCTATTTTTCTTCTCTCTGGAGTACTGAAAAGTAGAGATAGCTTTCTTGATGCAAAGCTCCAAGAAGTAAGCACATGAAGCTCCTCTCACTTACTCAGCTAACACTAGACTGAACTAGGGGCCGACCTAAGTCCATCACCAAGCTGCCTACCTGTTCTGAGTCAGGATTGTTAACCCTGACTGATCCATACATAGCTTTATTGGTTGCAAAACATTATGCAACAGGGCACAATTTGAAAGTACCCTATTTGTGGGTTCAGCACTTGTCTCCCATAACAGCAAAAGGACCATTCAATGCACCATCATCTGTCCGGGGAGAGTCAGGGGCTCTCCATACACATTAGATTGTTGGCTAGCCTTACGAAAATGATGGGTTGTACTGACAATAGACTAATGTATATGGAGGTCTTAAAAGGGTTTTCCCATGATTGATGTGAAAATCAGAGAATATATAATACATTACAATCTTAAAAAAAATAAAAGCTGGAACCAGGCCTGTACCTCATATGGATATATGGATATATGGATACAGAGTTGCCCTCATTCATTGCTCCAAATGTTCTGCTAGATTCTCTTCTGGCTAGCATCACATCATTTCTGAAGGGATTTGTCATTTATCAGGGGGTATGTCTTTTATCCGGGGGGGGGGGGGGGGGTTGTCCTTTATCAAGGGACTTGTGTTTTCTTCTGCAGCTTTCTCCATATAATTCATAGCTTCTAACCGTAGATATGGCTGATGGCAGTCGAAGAATGAAGCTCATCCATGCTCATGCAGGTGAGGTGAGCCCAGCTCATCCATGCTCATGCAGGTGAACATGCACACTACTATGCAGATTAAACACCAAGGGGGTGCCATTATAATAAAGTAAAGAGATTATCTCACAACTGGAGAGTTTTTTTTAATGGAAAGAAGATTACTACAGTAACTAGTTTTTCGTGCTGAAATATATTAAAATAAGATTTAATTCTAACAACTCCTTTAACCCCTTCAAGACCAAGCTAGTTTTTACCATAAGGACCAAGCACCATTTTGAAAATCTGATATGTTTCATTTTATGTGGTAACTTTGGAATGCTTTTACTTACCCAAGCGATTCTGAGACATATTGTACTTCATGTTAGTGGTAAATTTGAGTCAATATTTTTTACCTTTATTTATAAAAAAAATCCCAAATTTGCATAAACTTTGGAGAAATTCACTATTTTCTAAATTTGAATTTCTCTGCTTTTAAGATGGATAGTGATACCTCATAAAATAGTTATTATTTAACATTCCCCATATGTCTACTTTATGTTGGCAAAATTTTGTAAAAGTCATTTAATTTTTTAGGACATTAGAAGGCTTGGAATTTTAGAAGCAATTTTGAAATGTTAAAAGAAAATTTCCAAATCTACTTTGTAGGGCTGATATAGTAGAAAAATACAAAATATAGTGGCTCACTTACTGTTCCACGTTTGGAAAGGTGCACTACCCCACAGCACTCCCCAATGCTGGTAAGAGTTAAATGCAAAATTGGTAGGGGGGTTTGGGGGTCACTCAGTATTTGGCAAACAATGGACTAGTAGACGAAGGTTATCAGAATATAATTTACTCAATAAGCATAATTACAAATATAATCAATAATTAAAACGCATAATAAAACGCATAATAGTAGAACATACAAATTGCAAAATGGAATGCAAGCCGATTCAGTTGGTGGTGGGATAGGTAAATGTTCACCACAGTCTTAGATAAATGACATCCTTAGATATATGACTAAATTCTTGATAGCTCCTATGTAAAAAGGTGAGTCAATTGGATGATCCACGCAATTGGATGATACGAATTGAGCGTTGGAAAAACTATTTGCACCACATGTATTGACATGTATTGAAGACCCGATGTCTGTATATACACAGAAATTAATGGGTGAATACCATTTGCCAAACAATAATGCTCTTTTTATATAGTGCAGTACTTTACCGCTCCTGCGTTCGCTGCTGGAAGTCCACTTGCACGACGTAGAGTGTTGATCTCCACTGTGACCTGCAAGGACCTGTGTGGCGTCCCAAGTGGTTCTCAGGTAGGTCATGTGATTAGAAGTTCAGGCGGAGCTTCATTCCATATTAGGATGCAAACGGTCTCTTTCAGATATTTAAAGGCAATTATTGTTGGATTTCCCGAGTCTGTACCCATGCAATCCAAAGGGCTCTTTCTTGTTGGTCCCTCACTGTTGTTGCAAACGCGTTTCGGGGTAAAGGGACCCCTTCCTCAGTGGCTTAAATCATGTCAATACATGTGGTGCAAATAGTTTTTCCAACGCTCAATTCGTATCATCCAATTGCGTGGATACTATTGTGACAAACACTTTACAAGCACCTTCAATTGACTCACCTTTTTACATAGGAGCTATCAAGAAATTAGTCATATATCTAAGGATGTCATTTATCTAAGACTGTGGTGAACATTTACCTATCCCACCACCAACTGAATCGGCTTGCATTCCATTTTGCAATTTGTATGTTCTACTATTATGCGTTTTAATTATTGATTATATTTTTAATTATGCTTATTGAGTAAATTTTATTCTGATAACCTTCATCTACTAATCCATTGTTTGCCAAATACTGAGTGACCCCCAAACCCCCCCTACTGATATAGTAGAAACCGGTCATAAATGACCTCATTTTAGAACCTACTCCCCTCAAATTACTCTAAACTGATTTTATAAACTTTGTTAACCCTTTAGGTGTTCCATAAGGATTAAAGGAAAATGGGGGTGAAAATTTAAAATTTCACTTTTTTGCTGATTTTCCATTTTAATAATTTTTTTATGTAACACAGAAAGAGTTAACAGGTGAACAAAACTAAATATTTATTACCCTGATTCTGTCGTTTACAGCCCATATGTGGTCGTAAACTGCTGTATCGGCACGCAGACTTTGGACAGCAGATTTCATTGGGATAATGTTAAGTTGCTATGTCACATTTGAAGACCCCCTGATGTACCCCTACAGTAGAAACTTGCAAAAAGCTACCTAATTTTGGAAACTAAGGGATAAGGTGACAGTTTTATTGGTATTATTTTGGGGTACATATGATTTTTAATTGCACGATATTACACTTTTTGGTTCAAGGTGACCAAAAAATGGCTATTTTAGAACATTTTTTTTTTTTTTAACAGCGTTCATCTTTGGGGGTAGATCATGTGATATTTTTGTAGAGAAGGTTGTTACAGATGCGGTGATACCTAATATGTTTACTTTTTTTAAATGTATTTTTATATATACATTTTTTTAGGATGAAATTATTTTTTTTTGTTTTATACTTGAAACTTTAATTTTTTTATTATTAAAAAACACTTTTTGACATATATTTTTTTTAACATTTTAACTTTTTATCCCACTGTGGGACTTCACATTTTCAGGGTTTGATGCCTGTTTCAATGCACTACAATACATGCTGTATTATGCTACATCGAACTGTCAATGTATTACAGTGTAAGTGTAACGGTCACGTCCACACACACACAGGGGGAAGGATAGTGACCACTGCGCTCCACCCTCACCTCTGGCCCTGCCTACTTGCCTTACGAGTCCTGATGACAGGGGACAACTGGACGACAGTCCCTTACTTAGGATATGTGCAGGGAAGACAGACAAGACAAAATACGGAACGTGAACGGACCGGGTCAGAACAAAGAGAGCTACGCAGTACAAAGGGTTAAGCAAAGAATGGTGAGGAGAAGCCGGGGTCAAATACCAGGAGAGTAGAGAAGTACCAGAGGAGTCCGCCAAGAGTAGTCAGGTGGGAGCCGAGGTCACAATACCAGGAGGGATGCGCAGTACAGGAGGAGCAGGCAAAGGATCGTCAGGGAACAGGATCAGGTGAGTATTCAGTAGTCCAACAAATAGCCAGGAACCTAGAATTAACAGGCAACCTGTGGCCAGCAGGCTGCCTGTATTCATAGTGGGGTCTGAGGGTCATGTGATGTGGCCAGCGTCACATGACCGACAGACAGACAAGTCGAGCACCGAGAGATCAGCTCGGCGCTCAAGGCGGACCTAGGAGCAGAGAGCCTCCCAGCTAGCAAAGCAGCCCTGGGAATGAGGCCAAACACAGATCCTCGCTCCCGAAGCTAAGCAGCAGGTCTGCGGCTGATGGGAGACTGAGTGCACCTTTGGCGCCCCGTGACAGTAAGTTGCCTAGGAGACCCTGCCTGGGGGCAATGGAGTCAGAGGGTGCCCCCTCCCTCTGGAAACCTTGCATATGCCGTGGTAATGTGAGGGTTAATCCTCTGGCATCTGCAGATACAGCAATGCCAGTGGATGGCTGTCAGTAACAGGGCGGGTGCAGCTTCTGAACTTGCTGATCGGGCTGGTACAGCTTCTGCACTTGCCAGATCAGAACACATACATGTACGTTGGGATGCAGCAAGAGACCGCATTCCTTCACATACATTACGTGATAATGCGGGAGGGGTTAAGAACTACACATACTGTGTGTAAGTGGTGAATAAACTAATTGTGTAAATGATTTTGCTCCTTTTATTAAATAATATAACTGTTAAAATTCATGTACCTAAGAAAAGTGGGAGTGAACTCCCAAAGCCACAATCCAATTGGCACTGGCTAAACCATGACATATCAATTTCCTGTTTGTCCCTCTTTAGGCCTGTACAGAGATCTGGACTTCATTGCAGGCAGGGGTGCACCTAGCCTTTCTGCTTCCTGAGGCAAAAAATGTCATGGTTAGAAGGTGAACTGAAATTTGTCACCAGAAATACAGGCATGGAATGAAAATGACTTTTGTACAAATATTACAAGAAGGGGCTACTTAGGGGCAATAGAGAAAGGCAGAGTTGAAAAGAGATAGGAAAATAAAAATATACTTACCAGTAATGAAAGGGTTAATCCTCTGTCTCGTTCTGTCCATGTGAACACAACAACCGGTCAACTGCCACAATCCCCAGTAGCTACAAAGAAGACAAGAAACAGTTACTGGCGCATTCACAGAAATCCCCACCCTCCCTCCTTAGTTGCGATGATCATTTAATGGGGTAAGTCGCCCAGTCATTACTGGGCGGACTTATTTATGATTTGGTTAGTTTATATATTGGGGTTTAAATATAAAAAGTTGGTTACTATTTGGTTTTATGCTATTATCTAAAAAAAAGAAAAAGAAAGAAGGTTATTATTTACCATAATATTGCGACTTTGATTCGCAATAAATCCAAATTTCCTTGCACTTTATGGCAACAAATCGGTTTTTTTCCTAAAATGGTGGCTAGATGTGTTACAAAGTGAAAGTAAAAAGCCTGGGAACGCAAGCTCACCCATAAAGTTGTGTAGCCGGCCAATCCGCAGATAGCCATCCCCTGTGATGTCACAGACGTATAAAAGCCTCCTCCAGCTTGGTCTCTGCCATTTTACTGTCAGGTGAGCATAGGGACAGACGTGTTAAGCACTAGGGATAGTGTTTCATAAAGCTTTTAATTGAAGAATATTGGATAGGGAAAGTGCAGGGAAAGTGCAGGGACAGTGTTGGGAGATCGTAGGGAGATTTTATAGACACTGTAAAGAGAGCATAGGGAGACTGCGCTGCTCATACTTAATCTGTTGTGCTTTACACAGACTTTCTGTGCGTCAGGCTCATTGTCAACGGGTGGTCTAATATATAGGTTTGTTTATGTAGTTCATCTGCTATGCCATTCATACTTAATCTCTTCTATTATACATAGACTTACTGTGCTTCAGTCTGAGCATCAACAGGTGGTCTAATATAAAGGCACGGTAGCTCAATGGTTAACACTGGTGCCTTGCAGCACTGGGGTCCTATGTTCAAATCTGAGCAAGGACAATATCTGCACAGAGTTTGTATGTTCTCTCTGTGTTTGCAGGGGTTTCCTCCAGTTCTCCAGTTTCCTCCCACATTCCAAAAACATACTGATAGGAAACTTAGATTAGAGTCCAATTGGGAACAGCTTGATGCTAATGTATGTAAAGCACTGCAGAATATACAGTGCTATATAAGTGCATAAAAAAAAAAAAAACATAGTGTCAACAGGCAGTCTAATATATATAGGTGTGTTTATGTAATTAACCTGCTGCGCCATTTATTACTGATTTACACTATGACCAACAGACAGTTGCCTGGGCCCAAGGCACAAGTAGCAGCAGAAGAAGGGTTGGTGGTAGCAGCAGACTCAGCAACAGGACAGAGCTGCCACTGTCATCCAGCGGTCTAGTTTTGACCAACAATCCAGCTGTACTGGAATGGTTGACTCACTCTGCAACATCATCTCAAGTGACATCAGACACACACAGCCAGAAATCAGTGGGTTCCACAGACACCACAGTTAGTTGGCATGGCCCAGGAACTGCCTCTGTGCCCTAACCTGTCCTGCAACTGCCTCTTTCTTTTGTTGCTCCTTCTGCTCAGGAAGTTTTTCAGTCAGGACAGGCTTATTGAGGAAGCTGTTGTTCCTTCCCTTCGTCTATTGCTCCTGATGCTCCTCCTCATCATTACATGTTTCGCCAGCAATTGATCACCAAGGTGATTCAGTTGTTCGCTGCCTACGTGTGCTATTGCTCATCCTCATGAAGGTCTAACTGGTGGGACCCTCTAAGCTGACACTCCACTGCCATGACTGCTGGAGGGGGGTGGGCAGAAGCAGCACCAGCTCCATCAGAAGCAACTTAAGTCTTCAGTCTCTAATGAGCCACCTACTGAAGAGACTACGCAGCAGCAGGAGGACATAGGGCAGAACCTGAACCAGCAGGTGGTGGTATACTTGGACTGAACCCTGTCACCCCAGATCCAAGGTCCCCGGGACTACAGGGCATCCAAACTTGAATTGTGGTCGCAACTCACCTTTCAACACAAAATGTTGAAAGACTAACCTTTATAAAGACGATTTAAGCGTGCCTGCTGCCTCTGCTGCCAACTGCTTGTATTCTGATCTGCCACCATTTTGTGCTGTTACTGCCACTGCTGTTGCCCCCCTCCCACTCTGTTATGGGGCCACTATTGTGACTCTTCATACTGTTGCCTCCCTCACCAAAAAACAGGTCCTGTCGTTTGGGCACCCATAAGGACTCTATCACACAGTCAGTATATTGCATCATGATTTGGACGCCAAAAGCAGGAATGGGTCCAAAACAAAGAAGACATACAAATATTTCTATCACATTTTATCTGTTTTGGACCCACTCCTTACAAATACTGATCAAATGCTGACCAAATACTGACTGTGTTAAGGAGGATAAATAGGAGGAGAATACCGGATCCTCTTTTTTTTGTCCGTCTCTGGGAAAAATAAACAGTGACGTTAACACAACCTTACTGCTTACACCCTCCCCACTCTGTCATGGGGCCACTACTTGAATTTTGGAGCGTATGGCACAGTTCAGTGCACTCCGATAAAATAGACCAGATGCTAACATTAACCTTTAAAGGGTTTCTGTCACCCCACAAAACTCATATTTTTTTTTTGGGATAGTTAGATTCCTCATAGATATAGGAGAATATAATAGTCTTACTTACTTTCATGCGGCCGATTCTTTATAAAACGAAGTTTTATAATATGTAAATGAGGGCTCTACCAGCAAGTAGGGCGTCTACTTGCTGGTAGCCGCAGCAGAAAACCGCCCCCTCGCCGTGTTGATTGACAGGGCAAGCCGTGATCTCCTCCTCCGGCCGGCCCTGTCAGTAATTCAAAAATCGCGCGCCTCTGGTCATTCGGCGCAGGCGCTCTGAGATGAGGAGGCTCGTCTCCTCAGCACTCCCTCAGTGCGCCTGCGCCGATGACATCACCGAAAGAGAAGATGTCTTTATTTTCTTTCACTAAAGAGTCATTTGGACACAGCTTTTGCAGGGGCGCGCAGTTTTTTTGTTTTTTTTGCTTTACTGAAAGCTGCTTCTTTTGGTTTAACAGAAGGTATTAGCCAGGAATGTTGATGGCCTGCACGATG
This sequence comes from Bufo bufo, assembly GCF_905171765.1. NCBI lineage: Eukaryota > Metazoa > Chordata > Amphibia > Anura > Bufonidae > Bufo > Bufo bufo. The sequence goes on along the minus strand of NC_053392.1, from coordinate 233,366,722 downwards.
ATGTGCACATCCATATACTGTATGTGACCTGCCTCTCATTTTGACGCACAGTAACTGTTTTGCTACCAGAAATGATTGGTTATGCATGTTGGTGCAATGCACACTGATGTACACTGAGATACACTCACCTGCAAAGTTTATCTGCAGGTCAGGATAGACCTGATTTAAAGGGAACCTGTCACCTGCAAAACGCATATTAAACCGACCACAGTACCATACAGTATCCCCCAGTGTGTTGCTAATCATATTTTTCTTTGCTCTTTGTGTTTCTTCATACTTGTTAAAAACTTTGTTTTAATGTCGGTTGGCGCTGTCTCCGAGTCAGGCATGAAGTCAAGGGGGCAGCGGCCTCCTTGCTTCAAGTAAAGCTAAGCCCGCCCCTTACCCCTCTTCTACAATTAGATGGACATGCTGCTGGGATCGCGCTCTTCTAGCGCATGCGCGGTACGCTGCCTGTTACAGCGTGACGGCCGGGCGCGCAATCAAACTGTCCGGAGCATCCGCAGTCAGCAAAATGTAGGCGGGTGAGTGAGGATCGCGCTGTAACAGGCAGCGTACCGCGCATGCGCTAAAAGAGCGCGATCCCGGCAGCATGTCCATCTAATTGTAGAGGAGGGATAAGGGGCGGGCTTAGCTTTACTTGAAGAAATTAGGCTGCTGCCCCCTTGACTTCAAGCCTGACTCGGAGACAGCGCCAACCGACATTAAAACAAAGTTTTTAACAAGTATGAAGAAACGCAAAGAGCAAAGAAAAATATGATTAGCAACACCCTGGGGGATACTGTAAGGTACTGTGGTCGGTTTAATATGCGTTTTGCAGGTGACAGGTTCCCTTTAAAGTGGTTTGTGACAAATACATTTTTAACTAATTTAATTTCTTGGAGAAATTCTGAGAAGCGCCCAAATCAAATTTTTTAAAACTTTGCTCATCTCGAATGGTGGCCTATATCAAACCAATAATATTATAATAAATAATTAATTTATACTTTAAATGGTCTATTTACATTATTTATCTAAATTGTTTTATATTCATATACACATATGAATTATGCCACCATGGCAGACCAAGGTTAATGCAGAAGTGTTGTCATAGTCCAGGTCAGGACTGGAAGGAACACAATGATGACAGAAAAGGTATCCTGAGGACTAGACAGGAGTAGTTATGAGACATCTCACCAGGCCCTGTCAATATTGTACCTGTACCATTGCTCCAAGTAGCTGCTGCCTGAGAAATACAAATGCCAACTGCACATGCACTGCTCACATCTGAGTGCACTCATAGTCGACATTTGCGCTGCTCAAGTAGCAGCAGAGCCTCGGTGCTGCCGCCGCTACTTAGAGGAATGGCGCAAAAGCATCATTAACAGGGCATTGCAAGATGTCTGGCCCTCTCAATCAAGGGGGATAGAGTCTCTTGAGCAGTGGGGCCAACCTCTTGCTGCTCAAGGAGTCTGATTTTAGAATGAATTTGATTTTACAAATCAGTTTGGTGATCTCTAGACAGGAGCAAGGTAAAGTATTGCAGTACCCCAGACCTGGGGTTATCTGCAATTGTAAATAATTGAATGTTATTATTATGTATTGTCATGTATTGGCCGTATGTACCAGCAGTAGGAGGTACGATTGACATTAGTAGGCAGGAACAAGGCTAACCAACCTCTTTCTCCCTCCTTGGTAGGAGTGGGTTCGTCCTGCTTCCTACAAGGGGAGTTCGTGTTTAGCTACTGAGAGGAGAGGAAGGTCGTGCTAGAGTTACTACTCCTGGGAACGACATATGATTCTGCAGACCAATGAAATTCAGCTTCATCAGACTTCAATACAACTTTACAGACAGTGCTGCAAAGTCAGGGACTACGGCTCAGATACCCATCACCTATACCACCACTAGGCCAGACAAAGCTCAAGTCTGAACTTTATAGTGGACACCTTTACCCACTAATGCCAATATATAGTCCTTTAACCTGCCACCTTTAACCTGCCACCATTCCTCCTCAACTGGTGCCAGAAACTGCACTTTGAATTTTCTGCTACCTGATGTACCGCAAGTTATATTTTGTACTAAGTAAAGAGAGACTGTTATACATTTACTTCTGGCCTGATTCTTTAAGGCTACATTTTCACTGCTTGGATCCCCAGAAAGCAACGGCAAGGAATATCTACCATAAATAAATGCTATAAACTTGAAATTTTCATTTTGCATTGTCACCTGCTCATTAATTTCTACAGAACACTTGTGGTGTCAAAAAGCTTACTCATACCATTGATAAATAACTTGAGGGATGTAGTTACCAAAATGGTGTCACTTATTGGGGGATTTCACTGTACATATACCTCAGGGTCTCTTCAAATGTGATGTAGATGCTGAAAACCATTCCAGCAAAAGCCAAATGATGCTCCTTCCCTTCTGAATCCTGCCTTGTGCCCATACAGCAGCTCATGTCCACATTTATGGCATTTCCATACCCAGTAGAACCCACATATCAATTCAAGTAGTGTGGTGTGAGTCTCAGACAATAAAAAGATAGAGTCTCTGAAAAATATACTAGTCTCCTCTAGCGCTGCAAATCCAAAGACAATGTGGGAAAAGTCTATTACTTGACGAAAATGTATAGAAAAAGACTGCGCTGCAAGAGGAAAATCTTCTCTATGTATAAAGTTCGTTTTTTGAATCTTCAACTAGTAGGATCACATGCCACCTCACGGTCCAACATTAGTGTGCAAACCTGTAGATGATGAGAAAACGCACTATGGTGTAGCAGGTTCCAAGCATCTAACGCTCCATGTGAACAGGTTATACTCACAGGATTCCTGGTAAGTGAAGGCGTGTAGAAATCTCGATGGTATCAAGGTAGAACTCTGCTAAAAGAGAGGACTATAGCGTAGTATGTCACAACACTTGGTCTGCCTGCAAACAGATTATACTCACAGGGCTTCACTTGTCAGGTGCGTATGTAAAATCTATTATAGACAGCTCAGATCCTGGATTACAGCTAACATCGATGTCCAAAACCTCCCAGGGAAAAGGTCGCAAGAGAAGTATGTGCGCACCAAAGGTCAGATAAAAACTATTTAATATTGGCAAAAAGTACAACTATAAAACATATAAAAATCTGGAGTATTGCCCGACCCGGGTTTCGCGATGATGCTTCGTCTGGGGCTTGAGGGCTAGTGCGTTTTCTCATCATCTACAGGTTTGCACACTAATGTTGGACCGTGAGGTGGCATGTGATCCTACTAGTTGAAGATTCAAAAAACGAACTTTATACATAGAGAAGATTTTCCTCTTGCAGCGCAGTCTTTTTCTATACATTTTGGTGTGAGTCTCAGATGGCACCAGCTGGGTACCACATATTGGACACTTAAATGGCTTTATCCAAAACTTTAATACTAATGACCTATCCTCTGGGGGTCAGTGGGGGTCCAACAGCCGAGACCCTCACTGATCAGCTGTTTGAGAAGGCAAAGGTGCTCCTGTGAGCACTGCAGCCTTCTTTGTGCTTACCAAGCACAGTGCTGTACATAGTTTAGGGGCTGTGCTTGGTATCGTGCTCAGCCCACATTACTGATGAATGTGTCATCACTGGACTAGTAAAAGCTGAGAAAAGGTTTCAGTAATAGTGTGAGCACCGCTGCAACTGCTACTGTCTTCTCAAACAGCTGATTGGCAAGGGGTCCCGGACTTCCACCGATCAGATGCTGATGAACTATCCAGAGGATAGGCCATCCGTATTAAAGTCTCGGAAAACCCTTTTAAATACTATATCTGTGGGAAATTATCAATTTTCCCTTTTCACGGTCCATGGTGCAGTAATTTCTGCAAAATACCTGTCGCATCAAGATGTTCACTCTGCACCTTAATAAATAACTTGAGGGTGTAGTTTCTAAGTTTGGATCACATGTACAGGGTTTCATTTATAATTTCACCCCAAAAACTCTACAGTACATCTGTCAAATGGACATTATGCTCTTTTACTCCTGAGCCCTGCTTTATGTCCAGGCTAAAGACCAGGGCCATATGCAGGGTGTTTATAAAACTAGAAAGCACAACAATAATGCCTCATTCACATGTCAGTGTTTTGGTCACTGATTGTGAGCCAAAACCTGGAGTAGCTCTAAACACAGAACTGTGCAGATTTTTCCTTTATACGGTACCTTACACCTGTGGAGGCTCCAATCCTGGTTTTGGCTTACAATTGACGTGTGAATAAGGTTTGTATTTCATATTGGCATATGCTGGGCACAACATATTGGGCGCTGAATTGGTATATCTATGTAAAATTTGCTATGTAATTTTTCATTTTCACAGTTTGTTTCTAAATTCTATAGAATGTCAGTGGAGTCAAAGAACTCACTACACTCCTCAATAACTTCCTTGAGGGGGTTTTCACTTCCACTCCAAAAGCCATATGACACTCCTTCCTGTTTTCTTTTGTTATCCTTTGTAAAATTGAAAGGTTTGGGGCTGATGCAACATTTTATTGAAAGAAATTTCATTTTTCATTTTTACAGCCAAATGTTTCTAAATTCTATTAAAAATGCCTGTTGGGTTAAAGCACTCAGTACACCGCTAATTAAATTCCTTGAGGATTGTAGTTTCCAAAATAGGGTCCACTTTTGGGGGTTTCCACTGTAGGGGTACTTTAAGGTCTCTTCAAATGTGATATGGCACTCAAAAACAAAATCTGCACTACAAAAACCATATGGAAAAAATATGGAAAAAAAAACCATATGCCATTTCTTCCCTTCTGAGCCCTGCAGTGTGCCCATACAGCAGTTTACAACCACGTATGGGATGTTTCAATAAACTGTAGAAGCATGGTAATAAATATAGATTCAAATGGAAAATTTTGCAAAAAAGGGAGCATTTTGAAAGGTCACTTCCATTTACCTTTATTTCTTCTGGAACATCTAAAGAGTTAACAAAGTTTGTAAAATCTGTTCTGAATAATTTGAGGGGTGTAGTTTCTAAAATGAGGATATTTATAGGTGGTTTTTATTATGTAAGCCCCACAAAGTGACTTCATAACTGAATTTGTCCTTAAAGGGAACCTGTCATCAACTTTTCGCTGACCTCACTGAGGGCAGCATAAATTAGTGACAGAAATGCTCATCTCAGTGGTGTATCACTCATGAGCTAAAAGTAAGCGGTTGCTGAGAACCAGCATTATAATCATTACAGCCCAGGCCTTGAAAAGAGTCAAATCTACGTGAGAAGAGTCATGGTTATTCCTAATCTCCTGCTCTCTCACCCACCTGCTGATGATTGGCAGCTCTCTCCTAGAGAGGAAGAGAGAAAACTAGGTAGAAGACTGTCAGTCATCAGCAGGTGGGCAGGGAGAGCAGGAATTCATGAATAACCATGACTCTTCTCAGGTGGCCACGACTCTTTTCCAGGCCCAGTCTGCAATGATTGTGATGTTGGCTCTCGGCAGCAACTTACTTTTAACTTATAAATGACAGACCGCTGAAATCAACTCACCTGTCTCTACTTTATGCTGCCGTTTGTATGGGCAGCATAAAGTTGATGACAGATTCCCTTTAAGAAAGTGGGTTGTCTTGAAAATTTGCTTCTAACTTTCTAAGGCTACTTTCACACTAGCGTTTTTTGCGGATCCGTTACAATAATTCAACCGCACGGATCCATTTTCTATTGTGCCAGATTGTATCAGAGAAAACGGATCCGTCCCCATTGACTTACATTTTGTTTCAGGACGGATCCGTTTGGCTTTGCTTCGTCAGGCGGAGGGCAAAACTCTGCAGGCAGCGTTTCGGTGTCCACCTCCAGAGCGGAATGGTGACTGAATGGAGGCAAACTGATGCATTCTGAGCGGATCCTTTTCCATTCAGAATGCATTAGGGCAAAACTGATCCGATTTGGACGGCTTGTGAGAGCCCTGAACGGATCTCACAAACGTAAAGCCAAAACGCTAGTGTGAAAGTAGACTTAGCCTTGTAACATCCTAAAAAAATAAAATGACATTTACAAAATGATTGGCAACATAAAGTAGACATACTGTATGGTGAATGTTAATTAATAACTATAAGCTATCACTATCTGTCTTAAAAGCAGCAAAATTCAAATAGAGAAAATTGATAATTTTTTCAAATTGTAAATTTTGGATATTTAAAAAAAAAAAAAAATTAGAACATAGTGTAGTTTCTAAATTTGGATCACCTGTACAGGGTTTCATTTATAACACAAAAACATGCCAGTACAACTAGATTCTATTGGCATGATGTTGCCAAAAATGGATGCAAAATTCACGAAAGAAAGCACATGTCTGCCCTCACTGTTATGGGGCTTATTTAATCAAAAAGGACATTGATAAATTTATGACCCTTCTTCACATCTCAGAGGTTAGGAAGTACAGTGATAGGGTGACTGTTTTGCATGTGGGTAATCTTTTTGTAATGCTATCACTCTATGTTAATATATTTTATAGAAGTACTCTCTATCTCTCTCTCTTTACATATAGACTTTGACTTTGTCTATGGACTGTTTATTTTGCTATTGTAGAAAATAACTAAAAACTGCAAAAACTATACATTTCTATGTTTGGATGTATTTGTAGCTTTTACTTGGTGGGTGGGGAGCTCTATGATACAAGCTGGTTACAAATTTCTATGAAGCAGCTATGGTTCCAGGCCATTAATGCAGTGTTAGGCTACATGCACACGACCGTTGTGTGTTTTGCGGTCCGCAAATTGCGGATCCGCAAAACACGGATGGCGTCCGTGTGTGTTCCGCAATTTGCGGAACGGCACGGGCAGCCATTGATATAACTGCCTATTCTTGTCCATTTTGCGGACAAGAATAGGACAGGTTATATTTTTTCTGCGGACCACGGAACGGAGCAACGGATGCGGCTAGCACACGGAGTGCTGTCCGCATATTTTGCGGCCCCTTTGAAGTGAATGGGTCCGCATCCAGGCCGCAAAAACTGCGGCTCGGATGCGGACCAAAACAACGGTCGTGTGCATGAGGCCTTACCCACATTAAAAGTCACTCAATTCCAGACTGACGGAGACCTGGAATTCCCATTTTTATGTTTTAAATGTAGATTTCTTTGCATGTGGAGGATTGGACTGTAAATCATTTAAAAATGCTAAGATCAGATGGTGACAAATGTGCAAGGAAGAATCTTTGCTGTAAATGAGCTCTGACATCCTAACGGCACCTGAGAGGATTTGTTGGCTGGCGTTTAATCTGAATCTGAATGTTATAACTTCTATTATGTTATGTGATTGAAAAGCACTTTGCTCAGGGTTTGCCCTTGGAAAAATGTCAGTGAATTAAATAAATAAAATGAAAGTTGATCCTTATGACAATCCTTTATGGCTGCCTAATCACAGCTGAAGACACTGTTCAAACAGTGCTAGAGGGAAAAAAATGAAATACGCTTCACAGACACTATAAATTCTCCACTTTAGTGAAAAAAAATGTATTTTATCATGAGAGAGCTTTGCACAGTTTCACTTGGATGTAGGTTTATTGTTTAACCATTGGGCTTGTTTAATTTCCTTCTCATTTCGCAATTCATGAACACAGAAAAGGGCATGCAATAGAAGACAATTACTTTTTATAGTAGGGAAATTTTATGAAGCAAGTTGCCAATGCTGGATGAAATATTTAAACACGCTTTGTGATTCGTACTGATCAGCAGAAGAATTTAGCAATTTTCAAGTAATAAATGTAACTATATATCACTTTGAAAGGAATGGAAATAATAGCACTTTGGGGATTTAAAACAGAAAACTACTGGTGGCGAGAGGATGCATCAATTAAATCTGGAAACAGAAAGATAGGAGCCATAGATTAATTTCTATCAACTCCAGGCCCCTCACATCCCCACAACACTCAGAACAGCAACACATTGCATACTGGGACTTGAAATGGACTAAAGAACTAGCATTGTGCACATTAAAGTGGTTATTTCCTTAGTGTTTGTTACATTTTGCATGTATCTGTATAGAAAAAGAACAATATACTTTGTCTAATGCCTTATAACGTACAGTGTAAATTTCCAAAGCTCTGAAAAGCTGTATTTTAATCAAATTATTATGTTACTAATGCGAGAAAAGATTGCAGACTTAGGCTTCTTGCACACGAACGTTGTGCATTCATTTCGCGCATTGGGGACCGCAATTTGCGGTCCCCAATGCACGGGCAATGACCGTGAGACGGATCGAGACTAGTGTTGATCGAGCACCAAAGTGCTCGGGTGCTCTGATGCTCGAGTAGAACACTTTGGGATTCTCTACAGAGCACCAGAGCACAATGGAAGTCAATGGGTAACCAGAGCATTAAACCAGGCATCCCCTGCTCTGAAGAGGGGAGGGTGTCTGGTTCACAGGAAAAGGTCAGAAATTGATTGAAACACCACAGAATTGGTTCGGGAACAGCATGGGGAGGATGTCTGGATGCATCTTGGACTCCCAGGTCGCTGCTGGGAACGATGTTGTCCGAATAGTACACCACTTTTAAAGACTGACAATAATACGCACCAAACCAAAGATAAAATTGATTTTACAGTAAAAATTGTTAGGAAACATTCTTTCCTGTATATTTACTTGTATATAAAGTGCAAGTGCTGCCAAAAATTACAAGAAAGAGGCACTCCGATACAACCTGTTTATCACATAAAGGAGGGCCTCATTCACATTGTGGTACAATTGTTCAGGTAGTGGGACTCCTACACTCATAAAGCCTATGCACTAAGTGAAAGCGCTGCCAAAAATAACAAGGAACCGGCATCATACACACCCTTGAAAAATTATGATTGATGGCCTGCTGGTGACCCTCAAAAATATTAGGAGCAAGGGCCTGCTGTTGACCCTCTAAAACATTAGGGGTAAGGGTCTGCTGCTGATCTGACCATCTAAAACATTAGGGGTGAGGGTCTGCTGCTGAGCTGACCCTCTAAAACATTAGGGGTGAGGGTCTGCTTCTGACCTGACCCTCTAAAACATTAGGGTTGAGGGCCTGCTGCTGATCTGACCATCTAAAACATTAGGGGTGAGAGTCTGCTGCTGAGCTGACCCTCTAAAACATTAGGGACGAGGACCTGCTGCTGATCTGACCATCTAAAATATTCGGGGCGAGGGCCTGCTGCTGATCTGACCATCTAAAACATTAGGGTGAGGGCCTGCTGCTGATCTGACCATCTAAAACAATAGGGGTGAGGGCCTGCTGCTGATATGACCATCTAAAACATTAGGGGCGAGGGCCTAATTGTGACCCTCTAAAACATTTGGGGCGAGGGTCTGCTGCTGAGCTGACTCTATAAAACATTAGGGGCGAGGGCCTGCTGCTGATCTGACCATCTAAAACATTAGGGGTGAGGGCCTGCTGCTGATCTGACCATCTAAAACATTACGGGCGAGGGCCTGCTGGTGACCCTCTAAAACATTAGGTGTGAGGGCTAGAGATGTCGCGAACATAAAATTTGCCGTTTGCGAACGGCGAACGCGAATTTCCGCAAATGTTCGCGAGCGGGCGAACCGGGCGAACCGCCATAGACTTCAATAGGCAGGCGAATTTTAAAACCCACAGGGACTCTTTCTGGCCACAATAGTGATGGAAAAGTTGCTTCAAGGGGACTCACACCCGGAGGGGGATCCATGGCAAAACTCCCATGGAAAATTACATAGTTGACGCAGAGTCTGGTTTTAATCCATAAAGGGCATAAATCACCTAACATTCCTAAATTGTTTGGAATAACGTGCTTTAAAACATCAGGTATGATGTTGTATCGATCAGGTAGTGTAAGGGTTACGCCCGCTTCACAGTGACAGACCAAACTCCCCGTTTAACGCACCGCAAACAACCGCAAACAGTCCATTTGCACAACCGCAAACTCCCCATTTGCACAAGGTTGGATACCAAGCTAGCCATGTCCCATTCCTTGTCTTCACTGATGTCATTGAAGGTCTCTTCCTCCAGCCACGTACAACACCAAGGGTCCCCGAAAGGTGACAACAAGCCCCCTGGGATGCCTGCTGTGATTGGTCTTCCACCTCCTCAAAGCCACCTTCCTCCTCTGACTCCTCTTCTTCAGACTCCTCTCTCTGCGTTGCCTCTCTCTGCGTTATTATAAGGTGTGTTAAGTAGTACTATTCCTATTAGTTTAATCCCTGTTACGTCCCCTATCAGGGGACGCGTATATGGAATCGATTTTAGGAACCGGGAGATGGAAAAAGATGCTTGGTCGGTCCTCCTACTTCCAATTTGGGGCACTGCGCGTGCAATCTACTGTGCCACCAGATAGGAGCGGTGTGTTAAGTAGTACTATTCTTATCAGTTTAATCCCTGTTACGTCCCCTATCAGGGGACGTGTATATGGAATCGATTCTAGGAACCGGGAGATGGAAAAAGATGCTTGGTCGGTCCTCCTACGTCCAATTTGGGGCACTGCGCGTGCAATCTACCGTGCCACCAGATAGGAGCGGTGTGTTAAGTAGTACTATTCTTATCAGTTTAATCCCTGTTACGTCCCCTATCAGGGGACGTGTATATGGAATCGATTTTAGGAACCGGGAGATGGAAAAAGATGCTTGGTCGGTCCTCCTACGTCCAATTTGGGGCACTGCGCGTGCAATCTACTGTGCCACCAGATAGGAGCGGTGTGTTAAGTAGTACTATTCTTATCAGTTTAATCCCTGTTACGTCCCCTATCAGGGGACGTGTATATGGAATCGATTTTAGGAACCGGGAGATTGAAAAAGATGCTTGGTCGTCCTCCTACGTCCAATTTGGGGCACTGCGCGTGCAATCTACTGTGACAAACCTGCAAGTGCATAGTGTCACCAGCGCAACTCATATCTGGTGTCACAATCGAATGTGACACCAGATATGAATGACGCTAAAGTGACACTATTCACTGGCAGCTGGGCCTTAAACACACAAACACGTGTGTGCAACTGACTGCTATTTATTCACAGTCAAAATTGTTGTTTTTCTTTAAATGTAATCGAATGTGACACCAGAAATGAATGGCGCTGAAGTGACACTATGCACTGGCAGCTGGGCCTTAAACACACAAACACGTGTGTGCAACTGACTGCTATTTATTCACAGTCAAAAATGTTGTTTTTCTTTAAATGTAATCTACTGTGACACCAGATATGAGTGGTGGCACTGGGCAAGTGGGCACAGTATACGCTGTGAGCCTGACACACACGCTGGCAGGAAACTGCAATTAGATTACACAGGAAAAAAAAGAAAGAAAAGCAGACTGATGTTCTAGCCCTAAAAAGGGCTTTTTGGGGTGCTGTCCTTACAGCAGAGATCAGATGAGTCTTTCAGGACTGGAGTGGACACTGAATACACTAGCCTAGCTATCGATTTCCCTATTAAATCAGCAGCAGCTACACTGTCCCTCCTCTCACTAAGAATGCAGCTTTCGAATGAATCTAAAATGGATGCTGTCCAGGAGGTGGGAGGGTCTGCTGCTGATTGGCTGGAATGTGTCTGCTGACTGTGAGGTACAGGGTCAAAGTTTACACAATGATAAGGAATAGGGGGCGGACCGAACATCGCATATGTTCGCCCGCCGCGGCGAATGCGAACAAGCTATGTTCGCCGGGAACTATTCGCCTGTGAATAGTTCGGGACATCTCTAGTGAGGGCCTGCTGCTGAGCTGACTCTCTAAAACATTAGGAGCGAGGGCAGCCTAATAAGCATGTTGATATGATGGAGGAGGAGGAGGACGAGAAAAGGAAGATTGAACCATATACCCTATTTAGTGTTGGAAGGGGTGGATGAGGATACAGTGTATTCAATACACCATAAAAGCCACATATAAAGTGCCTTTATGTTCAGACGCTTTCCTCTGGTGGAGTAGAGAAGTCAGGGGCAATCCAGGCCTTGTTCATTTTGATAAGAGTCAACCTGTCAGCATTTTCAGTTGACAGTCGGATGCGCTCATCAGTTAATTATGCCCCCAGCAGCACTAAATACACGCTCTGACAAAACGCTGGCGGCAGGGCAGGCCAGCACCTCCAAGGCGTAGAGCACCAGTTCGTGCCACGTGTCCAGCTTGGATACCCAATAGTTGTAAGGCACAGAGGGATCACTGAGGACACTGACACTGTCTGCTACATTCTCCTTAGACATCTTCCAAAACTTTTCCCTCCTTGTGTCATGTGTCTTTAACGCGGGGTGAAAGGGGCAGCTGCCCCGGGCCCAGTTGCTTCTGGGCGGCCCAAGGCAGCTGCCTCTTGAGCCCCGCTGGACACTGGTGATGTTGGGGGCGGCGGCAGGGCAAAGCAAGATGAGCACTTCCATTGTGGAAGCGTTCATCTCCATAGTCATCTGTATCGCCGTCCTCAGGACAGCGATACAGATGGAAGTGCTGCGGCGGGGCAGGGGAGGGAGAGGTGTCTCCCTTCCCTGTTCCTCTGATAGGCTGCAGGCCTAGTGCCTGCAGCCTATCAGAGGCCGCTGCGGGCGGCGCAATGACGTCATTGCGCTGCCTGAGCTGTACAGCGCGTGACACAGGCTGGAAGAGGTCTGCATCGCTGCCAGCCTGATGGAGGTAAGTATGTGTTTATTTTTTTTATATGGTACTACTACTGGCACATGATATCACGGTCGGCGTGGCTATCACATACGTGACACAGAGGGAGGGAACAAGGAAGGCCCTGCCCAAGTGAGAGGGAAGATGGTGACCCCTGACTCACCTGGCGGCTGGCACCTGGCTGCCCTGACGTCCCTAGACGGGTTCCTCACCCGTGCGCCGATCACGTGCCTAAAGCCCTGGCTTTCCCTGAGCTGAGCCCTAGGTAGTGAACAGGGCGATGGGAACACTAGTCCGCACCACTAACTCTAAGGGAAAACACCAAGGGGAGGACAGACAACACAGACTCAACATATATTCCCAGGTAGGCGACAACAGGAGACAACAATAAGCCCAACAGGGATCCGGAGGGTAGCACTCAGGAACGACAACCAGGATTAACCACTCCAGTGGGTCAGTATAGATGTCCAGGCAGGAAGCTCTATAACTGGCAACTAGAGAAGTGTGAGGGGAGAATATAAGGAGGTAGGGAGTGGCAGACAAGAAACAGCTGAGGAGGAGAATCTACGGATCCCTGAGAGAGACAAAAAGGATAGCAAGGCAAACACAGAAAACAATCACTAAGAAACACCGTGATCTTTAGATATAGAGCGCGCAGCCACCCGCTGCGACTTCCTGACCCCGGGTATAACGGAGTCAGACGTGGCTCTTGATACCCTCGTGACAGTACCCCCCCTTTCACGAGGGGCCTCCGGACACTCAGGACCAGGTCTCTCCGGATGAGAGGCATGGAAAGTCTGAATTAACCTGTTGGCGTTTACCTCTGACGCTGGAACCCACATTCTTTCCTCGGGACCGTAACCCCTCCAATGCACCAGATACTGAAGAGAGCGGCGGACCCGACGAGAATCAACAATTCTGGCTATTTGAAACTCCAGATTACCAGCCACAATGACAGGAGGAGGTGGCAGCGGCGATGGTTCTAGAGGTGGAACATACTTCTTGAGTAACGATTTATGGAAGACGTTATGGATCTTAAAAGTCTGAGGTAGCTCCAGGCGAAAAGCCACAGGGTTAATGACGGCTACTATTTTATAGGGACCAATGAACCTAGGACCCAGTTTCCAAGAAGGAACCTTCAACTTAATATTCCTAGTAGACAACCACACATAGTCATTCACTCCTAGGTCCGGACCTGGCGACCGTTTCTTATCGGCCATGCATTTATATTTACCACTCATCTTTTTCAAGTTAACTTGCACCTTCTGCCATACCGATGAAAGAGATGAAGAAAACCTTTCCTCTTCGGGAACCCCAGAAGACCCCCCCTCTTTGAAAGTACAAAATTGGGGATGAAAACCGTATGCACCAAGGAATGGTGACTTGCCAGTGGACTCCTGATAATGATTATTTTGGGCAAACTCAGCTAACGGTAAATATGATGACCACAACTCTTGGTTTTCGGACACAAAACACCTTAAATATGTTTCTAGGTTTTGGTTGGTACGCTCAGTCTGTCCATTCGACTGAGGATGGAAAGCTGAGGAAAAGGACAAGTGAACCCCCAAACGGGAACAAAAAGCTTTCCAAAACTTAGAAATAAACTGGGTTCCCCGATCCGAAACCACATCGGAAGGGACCCCGTGAAGCTTCACGATTTCACTGATAAACACCTGAGCGAGAGTTTTAGCATTAGGAAGTGCGGGTAGCGCAATAAAGTGTACCATTTTGCTAAACCTGTCTACTACTACCAAGATAACTGTTTTACCCGCCGACAACGGTAAGTCAGTGATGAAATCCATTGACAGATGTGTCCATGGCCTATTGGGGATGAAAAGTGGCAATAAAGACCCTGCTGGACGTGTATGAGAGACTTTCGCGCGTGCACAAGTAGAACAAGTAGACACGAAATCCATTACATCCTGACGCAACCTTGGCCACCAAAAACGACGAGATAAAAGCTCCAAGGTTGCTTTACTACCCGGGTGTCCAGCAAGTGCCGAATTATGATGTTCTTTTAATAATTCAAGACGCAGGTTTAACGGTACAAACAATTTCTCTGAGGGGCAAGAGGCCGGGGCGTCCCCCTGAGCCTCTAACACCTTTCCCTCTAGAACAGAGTGTACAGCAGAGACAACCACTCCTCTTTGTAAAATAGGTACTGGATCACAAACATTACCCCCTCCAGGGAAACTACAAGATAATGCGTCTGCCTTGGTATTTTTTGCCCCAGGACGATAGGTGATTACAAAGTTAAATCTGGTAAAGAATAGCGACCACCTAGCTTGTCTAGGGGTGAGACGCTTAGCCGATTCTAGGTACAGAAGGTTCTTGTGATCCGTAATCACTGTGACGGGGTGGATTGCTCCCTCTAAGAAGTGACGCCACTCTTCAAGCGCCAGTTTAATCGCCAACAGTTCCCTATTTCCAATATCATAATTCTTCTCCGCAGAAGATAATTTTTTGGAAAAGAAAGCGCAAGGACGCCATTTGCCAGGAGACGGACCCTGAGACAATACAGCTCCCACTCCCACCTCTGACGCATCTACCTCGACAATAAAAGGCTGGGAGACATCAGGTTGAATTAGAACAGGTGCCGAGGTAAACCTCTCCTTTAGAGAGAAAAATGCATCTTTAGCGGCGTCAGACCATTTGGAAAAATCCGTCCCCTTCCTAGTCATGTCGGTAAGGGGTTTAACGATCACTGAATAATTTTTAATGAACTTTCTATAGAAATTAGCGAAACCCAAAAACCGTTGTAGGGCTTTAAGGTTCTCAGGAAGATCCCAATCTAAAATTGCCTGGACCTTCCCAGGATCCATGCGGAAACCAGAAGCAGATAATAGATATCCCAGGAACTGTAATTCCTGAACAGCGAAGACACATTTTTCAATTTTCGCATATAATTTATTCGTCCGTAGGACCTGCAGTACTTGCCTGACATGCACCTCATGTGTTTTCAGATCAGCCAAATAAATTAAGATAACATCTAGGTATATGACTACAAACCTGCCGATGAGATGACTAAAAATATCATTAACGAAATGTTGGAAGACAGCAGGGGCATTGGTCAGACCGAAAGGCATAACTAGATTTTCATAATGCCCCTCAGGGGTGTTAAAAGCTGTCTTCCACTCATCCCCTCCCTGATACGAATCAGATTGTAGGCCCCCCTAAGATCAAGTTTGGAGAACCACTTAGCACCCGCAATCTGATTAAAAAGGTCAGGAATGAGAGGAAGAGGGTATGGCTCACGGATGTTTATCTGGTTTAACTCACGGAAATCTAAGCAAGGACGCAGGCCCCCATCTTTCTTTTTAACAAAGAAAAACCCTGCAGCCACGGGTGAAGAAGAGGGTCTGATGTGTCCCTTAGCCAGACTCTCGGAGATATAATCTTTCATGGCTTGTCTCTCGGGACCCGAAAGATTATACAACCTGGACTTGGGTAATTTTGCCCCGGGAATCAGGTTAACCGGGCAATCATAAGGACGATGAGGTGGTAGTTTCTGACAACCCTTTTCAGAAAAAACGTCCTCAAAGTCCAAAATAAATGTAGGTAGGGAAGCTATGGAGGCGATTAAGCAATTGTTATTTAAGCAATTCTCTCTGCAATGCTCACTCCACTCCAATATCTCCCTGGCCTGCCAATCCACCACTGGATTGTGCGCTACCAACCAGGGAAGACCCAATACCACCGGAGAGGGAAGGCCCTCCAGAACGTAACATGAAAGACACTCATTATGGTGGTCCCCTACCCGAAGGTGTAAATTACGAACAATGTGGGTGAGGTTTCTCTGAGACAGAGGAGCAGAATCTATAGCGAATACGGGAATAGGTCTCTGCAGCGTACAGAGAGACAAACCCATAGTGCGGGCAAAATGGGCATCAATCAAGTTTACCCCTGCTCCACTGTCTAGAAAAACAGAAATAGACTCCGTCTTAACACCAAAAACAATGACCGCTGGTAACACAAATTGAGATGTTCGTATGGAGGAAACGTATACCCCCCGGCTGACATCCTCTGCACAGCCCGGGGTTAGTAGTTTTCCGACGGTCTTTTGTTTTTGAGAAAGGAGGGACAGACATTAATGAAATGACCCCTCCCCCCACAGAAAAAACAAGCCCCCCCCCTACGGCGAACCTCGGGAGGACGGACCTGACGAGAAGTTCCGCCTAGCTGCATAGGCTCATCTAAGTCAGTACAGGCTGACTGTTGCTTGGGAGAGGTAACCAATTGCTCCGGAATTTTCGATCTCTCCCTAAGATGTCTATCTATTCTGATAGAGAGGGACATAACAGCATCAAGGGAAAGGGGGGTCTCATACAGCGCCAGTGCATCCTTAACCCTTTCAGATAACCCAGAGCAGAACTGACTCCTGAGAGCCGGGTCATTCCACTGAGTATCCGTAGCCCACCTACGGAACTCTGAGCAATATTCCTCTGCTGACCGATCTCCCTGTAGGAGTCTCCGTAACTTCGACTCAGCCAGGGCGACTCGGTCAGGGTCATCATATATGAGACCCAAAGCCCCAAAAAATCCCTCCACTGACCGAAGAGCCTGAGAACCAGGGGGTAACGAGAACGCCCAGGATTGCGGATCCCCCTGAAGCAGGGAAATGACAATCCCTACCCGCTGTTCTTCATGACCTGAGGAGTAAGGGCGCAACTTAAAATATAATTTGCAGGCCTCACGGAACGTCGCAAATTTGTCCCTTCCCCCAGAAAATCTGTCGGGAAGAGCAGCCTTGGGTTCAGTGACAACCTGGTTACCCATAGCAACCGCTGGGGGTGCGGTCTGCTGCATTTGCTGCTGTTGTTGGAGAACAGACGCCTTCAATCCTGCCACCTCCAAAGACAGGCTTTGAAGCTGTTCTGCCAAGGCATCAATAGGATCCATATTGGATTCTAAGTAGAGAGAGAAAAAAAAAAAAAAAAACAACAAACAAAAAATTATAAAATGTATTTTTATTTTTTTTCCTCAAAAAGTAAGGGCCAGTTATAATATCACGGTCGGCGTGGCTATCACATACGTGACACAGAGGGAGGGAACGAGGAAGGCCCTGCCCAAGTGAGAGGGAAGATGGTGACCCCTGACTCACCTGGCGGCTGGCACCTGGCTGCCCTGACGTCCCTAGACGGGTTCCTCACCCGTACGCCGATCACGTGCCTAAAGCCCTGGCTTTCCCTGAGCTGAGCCCTAGGTAGTGAACAGGGCGATGGGAACACTAGTCCGCACCACTAACTCTAAGGGAAAACACCAAGGGGAGGACAGACAACACAGACTCAACATATATTCCCAGGTGGGCGACAACAGGAGACAACAATAAGCCCAACAGGGATCCGGAGGGTAGCACTCAGGAACGACAACCAGGATTAACCACTCCAGTGGGTCAGTATAGATGTCCAGGCAGGAAGCTCTATAACTGGCAACTAGAGAAGTGTGAGGGGAGAATATAAGGAGGTAGGGAGTGGCAGACAAGAAACAGCTGAGGAGGAGAAGCTACGGATCCCTGAGAGAGACAAAAAGGATAGCAAGGCAAACACAGAAAACAATCACTAAGAAACACCGTGATCTTTAGATATAGAGCGCGCAGCCACCCGCTGCGACTTCCTGACCCCGGGTATAACGGAGTCAGACGTGGCTCTTGATACCCTCGTGACACATGATTGGGGGGCATCTATGGGGGCACCTGTTACAGGCACATGGTTGGGGGGCATCTATGCGGGCACCTGTTACTGGCACACGATTAGGGGGCATCTATGGGGGCACTTGTTAATGGCACATGATTGGGGCATCTATGGGGCACTTGTTACTGGCACATAATTGGGGGGCATCTATGGGGGCACTTGCTACTGGCACATGATTGGGGCATCTATGGGGGCACTTGTTATTGGCATATGATTGGGGGGCATCTATGGGGGCACCTGTTACTGGTACATGATTGGGGAGCATCTATGGGTGCTCTTGTACTGGCACATGATTGGGGGGCATCTATTGGAGAACTTGTTACCGGCACATGATTGGGGGGCATCTATGGGGGTACTTGTTACTGGCACATTATTGGGGGAGCTATGGGGGCATCTACTGAGGCCAAAAAGAAGAGGAATATTATATGGGGGAAGGGGGAGAGGAACACTATGGGGGCTTCTACTGAGGCCACAAAGAAGAGGTATTTTATATGGGGGGCTCTGTATAGGGGTATTTTATACTGGGGCACATTATGGTGGGTACTATGGGGAAGGGGGGAGAGGAGAACTATGAGCTTATCTATGGGGGTACTAAGAAGGTGTATTTTATACTTGCAAATTATGGGGGACACTGAGGGCATCTACTGGGGCACTATATATGGGGCATTTTATACTGGTACATTATGGGGGGCACTAGGAAGAAGGGGGGAGAGGAGCACTATGGGGCATTTACTGGGGGCACTATATAGGGGTATTTTATACTGGCATATTATGGGGTCACTATGGGGACATTAGCTCAACTGGGGGCATTAAAAGGGGGTATTTTTGCACTGGCACATTATAAGGAGAATTACTACTGGGGGCATTATGATGGGCTCTATTACTACCGGGGGTCTATGGGGAACATGATTACTAGTATGGGCACTATGGGAGCATTATTACTTCTGTGGCACAGTGGGGACATGTTGGGGGCACTGTAGGAGCACTATTACTACCATGTGTGCTCTAGCAGAGAATTATTCCTATTGGTAGGACTTTTGGGAGCACTATTACTGGGGGCACCTTGGTACAGTATCAGCTTACCACAATTATTTTTGGGGGACGTTATGTTTACACTATTAGTGTCAGGGGCACTATTTGCTGGGCGCAGTTATTTTAGGGAACTGTGTGCCAATAATTATTGAAGGACACTATCTGCATGGTACTACTATTATCAGGGGGTTTATCTGTTTCTGCAGTATAGTATTGGGATGCACAGCGGCACAGTATTGGGGGTGGTAGGATGATTTGTCCAGAAGATGGGAGGATGATGGAAAAGTAGTAAACTAAGATTTTGTTTGTCAAACTGCAGAGACGAGAAATGACTGAAAAATGGTGTCTGGTCTGAAGGTCTGAAAGGAGAAGATGAGGAAAGAGAACATTTACATTAAAGAGACATCACTGGATGTAAGAGGTATGTGGGGCGCTGTATTACACTGTATGTAGGGGTGGATGGAGGGGTTAGTAGTACAGTACTATCTGCACATTGTTTAAAAAAAAAGTAATCTGCAAAATACTATATATTTGTGTAAGAAGTTGTGCTTTTTTTAATTTTTAGAATAATGATCCAGCCATTCTATTTGATACATTTGTGCTGATTCTTTTTTTTCTCTCTATATTAAGGGACACTATAGTCACCAGAACCACAACAGCTAAATGCGGTAGTTCTGGTGTCTATAGCATGTCTCTGCAAGCTTTTTAATGTAAACACTGCCTTTTCAGAAAAAAAGGAACACCTCTAGTGGCCACTCATCATTAATAAAGTTTACTACTCTTCAAGGTGTGTGTGTTGTGGTGGAGGACGTGATTACATCCTAGGGTGTGGGAAGGCGGGATCAAGGGGGCCCAAGTAATTTCTTGCCCAGGGTCCAATCACTATTAAATGTAACAAAGAAATCCCAGTGGGCGCTGATTCTTCAATTCATGTATCCTTTATTTCATCTTGGTAACAATGTAACAATGGACGCGTTTCGGCCCGTCCAGCTATCGTCAGCTCAAATTAATACAATGGTTCACCATCTTAAATAGCAGTGGAATCAATCACCTGTGGTGACGTCAGACGCCCACAAAAGTGGGCTGCATCCAAATCAATACTATCAAGTTCTCTTATACAATATAACTATAAACAAATAATTAAAACAATAAAACAGTGAGATAATGCTGATATAATTCACCTTGCAGCGTCTAATTTCTGATTTGCTGTCTGTAAAGAAAAGCAATAATCATTAAAGATTTGATATAGCGGCAACATAGTTCACATATGCATAATCTCGTATTTCCTATTCAATCCTCTGGGTTGTAATGTGCCCAGAGTATGAATCCAATAGGCTTCTCTCCGTAATAATTGTGTCTTGATGTCTCCCCCTCTCCTGTGTCGTTTCAATTGCTCCAGCACCTGGAATCTCAATTGAGAGATTCTATGTTGGTGCTTATGAAAATGAAAAGGTAGGGGGAGCAACAAATTGCCTGTGCGAATATCCGATTTATGCTTGCTAATGCGATCTTTTACCACTTGTATGGTTTCCCCTATATATACCAAACCGCAGGGACATTTCACCAAATAAACAACATTTGCAGAATCGCAAGTAAAAAAAACGTACATTTTAAAGGTTTTTCCTGTATGAGGGTGGTGGAAGGAATCACCTTTAATTATATGGGAACACTGTACACAGTGCAAACAAGGGTAAGTGCCATTCTTGCCACTACCAATTGTCCTCTGTATTAATGTAGTTCTCATAGTGCCAATATCTGCATGTACCAGTTGGTCTCGGTAAGTGGCACTTCGCTTGTTGCAAATCAAGGGTGCAATATTAAATTCAACGATCTGTGGGTACGCCTTAGGCTACTTTCACACTGGCGTTTCTGGGTCCGCCTATGAGATCCGTTTCAGGGCTCTCACAAGCGGCCCAAAACTGATCAGTTTAGCCCCAATGCATTCTGAATGGATAAGGATCCGTTCAGAATGCATAAGTTTGGTTCCACTCTGCCTCCATTCCTCTCTGGAGGCGGACACCAAAACGCTGATGTCCGCCTGACGATGCGGAGCCAAACGGATCCGTCCTGACTTACAATGTAAGTCAATGGGGATGGATCCGTTTTCACTGACACAATATGGTGCAATTGAAAACGGATCCGCCTCCCATTGACTTTCAATGTAAGTCAAAACGGATCCGTTTGCATCATCATGAACAAAAAATAAATAAAAAATTGTTCATGGTAATGCAAACGGATCGGTTCTGAACGGATACAAGCGTTTGCATTATAGGTGAGGATCCGACTGTGCAGATACCAGACGGATCCGCACCTAACGCAGGTGTGAAAGTAGCCTTACCTAACAGTGGCCAATGCTTACATATAATACCATCAAATTTTCCTATGGATGGTATTTGTGGGTAAATGCAATACGTAGATCTCTCTTGTTTTTCTTTGTTTGTACTGAGGTGGAAGCCTCTGTTAGTATCTGCAAGGGGTAACCCCTCATCTTAAATCTCTGCAACATCTCATCTACCCTCTGTCCCTGCAGTTGGGGATCAGAAACAATTCTTTTCACCTTTTGCACCTGCGATTTGGGAATAGATTTCTTTAAAGGTAGTGGATGTGCACTTGTGTAATGTAGCACACTATTCTTATCTGTCTCCTTCCTATAGAGATCTGTATGCAAATTACCCTCCTCATCCTTAATGATCAATGTACCCAAAAAACTGACCTCAGTTTGATCGTATGTGAATTTTAACTTGACAAAAACTCCATTCAGCCGATCTAGGAAGGACGCGAGGGGCTCGAGTGGCCCCGCCATATGCAAAACACGTCATCAATATATCTTTTCCACAACAAAACATACTTCTCATAACTCGGATCTTTAAATACATGGTTATCCTCAAATGATGACATGAAAGCATTTGCGTAGGGCGGGGCCACATTCAAGCCTTTTGCGGTCCCCCTCCGCTGAAGGTAGTAGACGTCACCAAACATAAAATAATTTTCCTATAGCACCAAACGCAACAATTCCATAAAAAATTCTCTCTGTATGTTAGTATAATTACTAGATTGCAACAAGCGTGATACTGCCTCCATTCCGCCATCATGACGGATGGAGGTGTAGAGGCTGAGCACATCTATCATGATAAGCCAGCTTTCCTTAGGAACCGTGCGTATCTGTTCAATAATGCTCAGAAAATGTGATGTATCTAAAAGGAAAGATGCGGTTTTTTTTACCAGGGGTGTCAGAACTTTTTCCAAAACAATGGCTAAAGGTGACAGAATAGACTTAAAGGATAACTTTTGTATTATTTTTTTGGGAGTAATGGATTGTGGTGATTAATATCACCTTGGTGGCCCTATTTCAACTTTTCACTGTGTATTCAATTACCCCTTAATTCCACATTTTTGTTCCCTGTACTGCCTACTTTTACCTGTGCTTAAAATAGGGTTGCTAGGCATGGTCCGTCTATCTGTTGAAGGACGGAGCACGCAGAAGCAGGCTGCGTGCAAGGTCATATTACTGACAGCCAGGGACTGTGCAAGGTCATATTACTGACAGCCAGGGACTGTGCAAGGTCACATTACTGACAGCCAGGGACTGTGCAAGGTCACATTACTGACAGCCAGGGACTGTGCAAGGTCACATTACTGACAGCCAGGGACTGTGCAAGGTCACATTACTGACAGCCAGGGACTGTAAGTAAATGATTAAAGGGAACCTGTCACCGGGATTTTGTGTATAGAACTGAGGACATGGGTTGCTAGGTGGCCACTAGCACCCCCGCAATACCCAGTCCCCATAGCTCTGTGTGCTTTTATTGTGTAAAAAAAACGATTTGATACATATGCAAATTAACCTGAGATGAGTTAGAGCTTGAAAATATGACTCTTCTCCGGTCACACAAGTAAGATATGACTCTTTTATGTTAATTTGCATATGTATCAAATCGTTTTTTTTACACAATAAAAGCACGCAGAGCTATAGGGATTGGGTATTGCGGATGTGCTAGCGGCCATCTAGCAACCCATGTCCTCAGCTCTATACACAAAATCCTGGTGACAGGTTCCCTTTAAAGCCAGGTCCTCCCCAGCAGCTGATAACAGTGCCTGGGCTGTGTGCACTTCTCCCTGTCCCTGCGCTTGGCAGACGCTCCCTCACTCAGCAGAGCTGGAGGATGCAGAGTTGGAGCAGCGCAGACCAGGGAAGGGAGATCTGCCATCTGCCTTTGTGAGATTAACCCTTTAGGGGGAGGGCTCTGGTTACTGACACTTTTGGGGGGCTATTGGTACAGGCTAGTGCATGTGAGGAGCTCAATGCATTGTGGGTAGTGAGGGCATGCGGGATTAGCCTCAAAGTGAGGGCAGTGGCGGCCATCTTAACTGAATAGCGAAATTGCAGTTTTATGCAGACTGGTTGCTAAGGGCTGAATCTTAATAAATATGGGGTAAGTCAGTCTAATAGTAACTGATTCTGGAATATCATGTTATTAGTAACTACATATATGAAAATTGAAATTAGGGTCTAAATGTGACAGTTATCCTTTAACTGATGCCACTATAGGGCCTCCTGGGGATCCACTAATGTTTTATGTACCTTGGGGAGTACATAGAACACCGGAGTAATCAGTGATTGAATAATTAAAAATTCACAATTTTTTTTATCTATCACTCCCAAAGATGCATAATAATAAATGATCAATATCTTATTTTTGATCCTAAACACTGGATCACTGTCAAGAATCATATAAGTATCTTTATCTGACAGTTGACGCATTATTTCCCCTCACATAGTTAACTTTATCCAGAATGACAAGCGATCCACCCTTATCAGCAGGTTTTATAATTAAATCATCTGCTAGGGACCGGATCGCCTGTCTTTCTTTAACTGAAACATTACATGTCATGTGCAATTCACCCTTTCTAATGGAATCCATAAAGACCTCAGTCTCTTTAGTAACCAGGTGTACAAACATCTCCACCAGGTGCACATTTTTTGTTGGCATATATCTGCTTTTAAGTCTCAGACCCAAATCCACCAGAGTCACCTTATTTATGTCCATTTCCAGACAGTCACTGGGACTCGGACCAACAATTTGTTCTAAATTAGAAAATTGGGCTTTAAGGCCCCCTGCACACGATCAGGATTGCGTGCGGATTTTCCGCGCGGATTTGCGTGCGGAAAATCCGCACCGTAGGTCATGTCCATTGTACTCTATGAGAATTTGAAATTCTCAATGCACACGATGCAGATTTTTTCCGCGCGGATTTTGACCTGCGGTGCGGATTTTAAAATCCGCGACATGTCAATTAATTTTTTTTTTCCTGACCGGATTTTCTTCATTCACTTAGTGAAATCCGCATGCGGAAAATCCGCACCGAATCCGCACGCTAATCCGTATGCAAATCCGCACCAATTAATGCGGATTGACCGCACGGATTTGCCTGCGAACACCTGCGGATTTCAGTGCGGATTCTCCGCACATGAATCCTGATCGTGTGCATGTAGCCTAAGTCTTATTCTTCTAAATAATTGTTGGAGATCAATGTCCATCTGGAAACCATCAAACTTCATGCTTGGACTAAAGGACAACCCACGTTCTAGTGCCCTCAATTGAACCGGGCTAATAGACTTAGATGACAGAATTATAACTAATGAATAACTAACTGTGAACGGGTCTGCACACTCTGCGACGATCCGGCTACGGTCTGGCTGCCGGTATTTGAAAATTTTATAGTATTTGATGGTTCTATTCTGCTATTAATAAAACACCCATTTTGGGCAAAAATCTTTAATTGCGGCCTAGTCTGCATCTGTAAGTGTGAGATACACCCTTTACATACTGTGGTTCTATTCTGCTATCAATAAAACACCCATTTTGGGCAAAAATCTTTAATTGCGGCCTAGTCTGCATCCGTACGTGTGAGATACACCCTTTACGTACTGTGGTTCTATTCTGCTATTTAGGGCAAGATCCTAAATTTGAGAAATATAAGGAGAGCATCAAATAAGGGACGTGGCCCCGGTCGTGGTGCTGCTGGTGGAGCTCCTGTTGCAGGGAGAGGACGTGGTCGATCTGTGCCAGCTACACGCACAAGTGAAACACCTTCCTCAGGTGCGAGTAGGCGACAGAACCTGCAGCGGTATTTGGTCGGGCTAATGCGGCTCTACGAATGTTGAGGCCATAACAAGTACAAGCGATAGTAGATTGGGTTGCTGACAGTGCCTCCAGTTCCTTCACATTGTCTCCCACTCAGTCCCCTGCTGAAAGATGAGAGTTGGCACCTGCAGACGATGTCCATCAGCCTTTCACCTCACCCCCTTGCAAATCAGCCAAGCAATCTGAGCCCCAAGTCATGCAGCAGTCTCTTCTTCTTTTTGATGACTCTGTTAGCAGGGTTTCCCTGGGCCAGCCACCTAGCCCTGCCCTAGAAGTGGAAGAGATTGAATGCACCAATGCCCAACCACTTATGTTTCAAGATGAGTACATGGGAGGACCATTGCAGCATGACTCAGATGATGACGAAACACAGGTGCCAACTGCTGGGGCTTTCGAAAGTGTGCAAGACTGACAAGGAGGGCAGGGGTGAAGACTGGGTGGAAGATGATGTGGAGGACGATGAGGTCCTCAAACCCACATGGAATCAAGGTCATGCGAGTGACCTGTGTAGTTCGGAAGAAGAGGCGGTGGTCGCACAGAGCCACCAGCACAGCAGAAGAGGGAGCAGGGTGCAAAAGCGGAGCGGCCGTCCCCTAGACAGTACGCCTGCTACTGCTCACCGCAGCAAGGGACCGAGCACACCAAAGCCAGCTCCAAGGAGATCGCTGGCGTTGCAGTTCTTCAGACAATGCGCTGACGACAAGACACGAATGGTTTGCACGCTGGGCAATCAGAGCCTGAAGCGAGGCATAAACGTTCTCAACCTGAGCACAACCTGCATGACCATGACAATGCAAAGCACGAGCTGCAGTGGAGTAGACACCTCAAAACCAAGAAAGGTCTCTGGCTCCTCCTGCTTCCTCTTCTGCTGCAGTCTCGGCCTCTTCATCCACCTCTGGAGTGACAGTGCCACCTGCCACCCCGCAAACAGAGGATCTGCCAGCAACACCACCATCTGGGTCACCAAGCATCTCCACAATGTCCCACGGAAGCGTTCAGCTCTCCATCTCCCAAACACTGGAGCGGAAGAGGAAGTAACCCCCTACCCACCCGCGATCCCTGGCCCTGAATGCCAGCATTTCGAAATTACTGGCCTTTGAAATGCTGTCATTCCATCTGGTGGAGACGCTGAGTTTTAAAAGCCTTAGGCTGCATTCACACGTCCGTGTGTGTTTTGCGGATCCACGGATCCGCGGATCCGCAAAACACGGACATCGGCGATGTGCATTCCGCATTTTGCGGTCCGCACATCGCCGGCACTTAATAGAAAATGCCTTTTCTTGTCCGCAATTGTGGACAAGAATAGGACATGTTCTATAATTTTCAGGATCGGAATTGCGGACCCGGAAGTGCGGATCCGCAATTCCGGATCCTGGCAGCACATAGTGCTGGCCCATAGAAATGAATGGGTCCGCAATTCCGTTCCGCAAAATGCGGAACGAAATTGCGGACGTGTGAATGGACCCTTATGGTGGTGGCTGTCCCACAGTACGTCGTGCCCAGCCGCCACTACTTTTCCAGGCGTGCCATCCCTTCCCTGCACAATCAAGTTGGGGACAAAATCAGGTGTGCACTGCGCAACGCCATCTGTGGCAAGGTGCACCTCACTACGGATATGTGGACCAGTAAGCATGGTCAGGGATGTTATATCTCCATAACAGCACACTGGGTAAATGCAGTGGCGGCTGGGCCTGATGCGACGTGCCCACAAGGTGGAACTCCACCTTGCACATGCTGGCCAGACTGTGCGAGCAGCAGCAGGTGATAGTGGAGTTTCAGCTGCAGAACGCACGGGTGAGTCGCTCTGCGGAAAAGCACCACTTCAACACCAATGACTGGGCCTCCATGCGAGACCTGTGTTCCTTGTTGCGCTGTTTTGAGTACTCCACCAACATGGCCAGTGCCGATAACGCCGTTCTCAGCGTTACTATCCCACTTCTATGCCTGCTTGAAAAGAAACGCTGCTGGCGATGATGGAAGAGGATGTGGCACAGGAGGAGGAGGAAGAGGGATCATTTCGTAGGATTTCCGGCCAGTCATTGACAAGTGGCTCCGAGGGTGGGTTCCTGCACCCACAAACGCTAGGTACACAATTGTCCAGCCAGGACACAGTTCTGGAGGATGACGAGGTGAAGGATGAGGAGGAGGAGATAGAGGAGGAGGAACCATGTTCACAGCAGGGTGGCACCCAGGTCAGCTCATGGCCATCACTGGTGCGTGGCTGGGGGGATACAGAGGACACAGACGATACACCTCCCACAGAGGACAGCTTTTCGTTGCCTCTGGGCAGCCTGGCACACATGAGCGATTACATGCTGCAGTGTCTCTGCAACGACCGCCGAGTTGCCCACATTCTAACTTGTGCTGATAACTGGGTGGCCACGCTGCTGGATCCCCGTTACAAGGACAACGTACCGTCCTTAATTCCCTCACTTTAGCGTGATCGTAAGATGCGCGAGTAAAAGCGCACGCTGGTAGACGCGCTGCTGGTGGCATTCCCACCTGACAGCGGGGACAAATGTAAGCACAAGGCGAAGGCAGAGGAGGAGGAAGACGTCGCCAATGCAGCTGGGGCACTGCCAGCACCTCAGAAGGCAGGGTTAGCATGGCCGAAATTTGGAAAATTACACTGAATGTCATAGATATTTAGGAATGCGTAAACGTTATACAGGAGATGCAGCACAGGTAATGTCGCTGTCACCAGCGACTAAGAAAAAATTATACTGAATGTCACAGATATTTAGTATGCGCAAACATTATACAGGAGATGTAGCGCAGGTAATGTCGCTGTCACCAGCGGCGAAAAAATTACACTGAATGTCACAGATATTTAGGATGTGCAAACGTTATATAGGAGATGTAGCGCAGGTAATGTCGCTGTCACCAGTGGCTAAGAAAAAATTACACTGAATGTCACAGATATTTAGGATGCGGAAACATTATACAGTAGATGTAGCGCAGGAAATGTTGCTGTCACCCGCGGCTAAGAAAAAATTACACTGAATCTCACAGATATTTAGGATGCGCAAACGTTATACAACAGATGTAGCACAGTTATTGTCGCTGCCGGCAGCGGCCAAATAATTGCGCTGAATGTTACAGATATTTAGGATGTGCAAATGTAACACAACAGATGTAACACAGGTTGTGTCACTGTCAGCAGCGACCAAACTATTGCACGCAATTTAGCGCAGGTTGCGCTAATAATATATATTGCAGCCAGTTAAAACAATAGTCCTTAAAAGGACTTTTGGGTCTCTAACACCTTTCAACACTAAACCCTGCCTAAAAAAAATATATTTTCTGTCCCTACACTATCTATCCCTTCTGCTGCAGCTCGCCCTGCCAAACCACGTCTGATCGGGTAACGCGTTCCGGCCATCCAATCACTATAATGCCAGTAACCAACATGGCTATGGCATTACAGTGAGTGCCAGTACCTCCCTGCACGTTTATTGGCTGCGTAGAATACAACAAATGTGCGGGGAGGAGACTCGCCCAACACTAATCGAGACCCATTCAACTTAAATGGGTCCGTGATCCTCCTTTTTTTGCGGTGCGGAGGCACGGACAGAAACACCACAGAAGCACTCCGTAGTGCTTCTGTGGGGTTCCAATCTGAGTTTCCCTTCCGCATCTCCGTGATTGCGGACCCATTCAAGTGAATGGGTCCGCAATACGGCCACGGGCACACAACGTTTGTGTGCAAGAGGCCTTACAAAGTAACATAGTAATATAGTTACTAACATTATAAAATGAACAGAAGCTCATTATACTAAGCACATATAATGACATGCATATGTGCCTACTGCATCAAATGGGGAAATATTTTCGTGATCAGGATGGGGGCAGGATCAGTTTTTAAATAGACGACCCCGTTAAATTTGGACAACCCCTTTAAATTTGCTGCAGAGAAATTCATTATCCAAATTTAAGAAAAGGTAAGGGTGTAGCTGATGGAGAATAGCCTGTTTTAAAATAGGATCACTTGTTATAGTCATTTGTAACAGTTGTTTCACAGTGAAAACCCCTGTCTGTATGTCCTCTGGACACCCACCCCCATTCCTTTATATCTGGAATGAAGAGATGCACTTTAAGAAGGGTTCCCATTCTCTTGGACCTGGCACATCCATGCATTCAATGGCTGGCATTTGTGACAGGCCACAACTTCCCTTAAAGGCAACAAATGATCACTAGATGGCTGATAAACTGGACAACTGATCATCATGTTCTTTATGAGACAGTAAAATAGTTTGGAAAGCTGAAAAAGATATATTTTTAAGTCCATTTCCTTCAGCCTATATTCCTCCAGTGTTCATCCACAGAACAGCAAAATCACCATGAAGTAAAATCCATTTTTCAGAGTCCTAAGGAAAAAAATTCTTCCCAGCCCGTTATAACTTGTTAATATCACAAAATGCATCCAGGAGGCTCACCATCACCACCTCCTCTGGCAGAGAGTTTCATAGTCTCACTGCTCTTACAGTAAAGAACCTTCTATGCAGGGGCATTGCTAGGGTCTAAAACATCCGGGGCCCAAGCACCAATGCATATGACCCAATTTTCTAAGGTGAACAACCGCACCTTCCCCCCGCCCCGCCGCAAACACTAGCACTGAAGACATTTTGCTGTACTTGCTTTACCTCTCACATCCAGGGCCTCCCAGGTGACGTCTCCTCTAATGTAGATCTTCTCTGTCATCATCTTCTCCATTCAGTCCGGACACTTCTCTCAGCCGCCTTGTCTCTGCAGAGTGTAAGCTTCCTTACTTTTCTGTACCCCCCAAATACTATCCTGAAGAAAAATGAGTGCCCCCCCATAGTAATAGTGCTCCTCATAGTCCCACCAATAGTAATTCCCTTCTAGAATGCTCTCATTAGTAATACTGCCCCCTACAGTGCCCCCAACAGTGATAATGCTCCCCAAGAGTGTATCCATTAGTAAAAGAGCCCTCCAGTATTAATAATACCCTCACAAAGCCCCCCAGTAGAAATAAGGCCCCCCATAGTGCTCTTAGTAGAAATAATGCAGATCCCTCCTATAGAGCCCCCAGTAGTAATAAGAACGCCTAATGTCCCCTGGATTTAAAATGCCCCCACAGTGCCCCCAGTATTTATACTGCCCCCTACTGTTATAATGCTCGCCCTGAAGCACCCCAAGTATTTATAATGCCGTCTGCAGTGCCCCCTGTAGTTATATCGCCCCCTACTGTTAAAATTCTCGCCCTGAAGAGCCCCCAATATTTATAATGCCACCTGCAGTGCCCCCTGTAGTTATATTCCTCCGTTTAGTGTCCTCAGAAATTATAATTCCTCAGCACCTCCGCCATACAGTCCCATGTAAATACCACTATTTCCCTCCCTCTGCCATAAAGTCCCATATAAATACCATCACACCATCTCTCCAGCCCCCTCCAATATACAGTCCCGTGTAAATAACATCCCTCTCTATCTACAGCCCCCTCCAAAATACAATCCTATGTAAATAACAACACACCATCTCTCCTGCCCCTTCCAACATACAGTCCCATGTAAATAACATCACCCCCTCCCCAGCCGCCTTCAACATACAGTCCCATGTAAATAACAACACCTCCTCAATATTCAGTCCCATATAAATAACATCACTCCCTCCCCCAGACACCTTCAACATACAGCCCCATGTAAATAAAATCACCCCCTCCTCAGCCACCTTCAACATGCAGTCCCATATACACTGCGTGCAGAATTATTAGGCAAATGAGTATTTTGACCACATCATCCTCGTTATGCATGTTGTCTTACTCCAAGCTGTATAGGCTCGAAAGCCTACTACCAATTAAGCATATTAGGTGATGTGCATCTCTGTAATGAGAAGTGGTGTGGTCTAATGACATCAACACCCTATATCAGGTGTGCATAATTATTAGGCAACTTCCTTTCCTTTGGCAAAATGGGTCAAAAGAAGGACTTGACAGGCTCAGAAAAGTCAAAAATAGTGAGATATCTTGCAGAGGGATGCAGCACTCTTAAAATTGCAAAGCTTCTGAAGCGTGATCATCGAACAATCAAGCGTTTCATTCAAAATAGTCAACAGGGTCGCAAGAAGCGTGTGGAAAAACCAAGGCGCAAAATAACTGCCCATGAACTGAGAAAAGTCAAGCATGCAGCTGCCAAGATGCCACTTGCCACCAGTTTGGCCATATTTCAGAGCTGCAA
This sequence comes from Bufo bufo, assembly GCF_905171765.1. NCBI lineage: Eukaryota > Metazoa > Chordata > Amphibia > Anura > Bufonidae > Bufo > Bufo bufo. The sequence continues at coordinate 233,335,138 of NC_053392.1, read as the reverse complement.
CATCACTGGAGTGCCCAAAAGCACAAGGTGTGCAATACTCAGAGACATGGCCAAGGTAAGAAAGGCTGAAAGACGACCACCACTGAACAAGACACACAAGCTGAAACGTCAAGACTGGGCCAAGAAATATCTCAAGACTGATTTTTCTAAGGTTTTATGGACTGATGAAATGAAAGTGAGTCTTGATGGGCCAGATGGATGGGCCCGTGGCTGGATTGGTAAAGGGCAGAGAGCTCCAGTCCGACTCAGACGCCAGCAAGGTGGAGGTGGAGTACTGGTTTGGGATGGTATCATCAAAGATGAGCTTGTGGGGCCTTTTCGGGTTGAGGATGGAGTCAAGCTCAACTCCCAGTCCTACTGCAAGTTTCTGGAAGACACCTTCTTCAAGCAGTGGTACAGGAAGAAGTCTGCATCCTTCAAGAAAAACATGATTTTCATGCAGGACAATGCTCCATCACACGCGTCCAAGTATTCCACAGCGTGGCTGGCAAGAAAGGGTATAAAAGAAGAAAATCTAATGACATGGCCTCCTTGTTCACCTGATCTGAACCCCATTGAGAACCTGTGGTCCATCATCAAATGTGAGATTTACAAGGAGGGAAAACAGTACACCTCTCTGAACAGTGTCTGGGAGGCTGTGGTTGCTGCTGCACGCAATGTTGATGGTGAACAGATCAAAACACTGACAGAATCCATGGATGGCAGGCTTTTGAGTGTCCTTGCAAAGAAAGGTGGCTATATTGGTCACTGATTTGTTTTTGTTTTGTTTTTGAACGTCAGAAATGTATATTTGTGAATGTTGAGATGTTATATTGGTTTCACTGGTAAAAATAAATAATTGAAATGGGTATATATTTGTTTTTTGTTAAGTTGCCTAATAATTATGCACAGTAATAGTCACCTGCACACACAGATATCCCCCTAAAATAGCTAAAACTAAAAACAAACTAAAAACTACTTCCAAAAATATTCAGCTTTGATATTAATGAGTTTTTTGGGTTCATTGAGAACATGGTTGTTGTTCAATAATAAAATTAATCCTCAAAAATACAACTTGCCTAATAATTCTGCACTCCCTGTAAATAACATTACCCCTCAACATACAGTCCCATGTAAATAACATCACCCTACCCCAGCCACTTCCAAATTTCAGTCCCATGTAAATAACATCACTCCACATCACTGTCCCATGTAAATAACTTCCCTCCCTTCAGCCCTAATATACAGTCCCAGTTAAATAACTACAACTCCCAACATTGCTCTGCCTCTCACACTTCTCTTCACTGCTGAGCACTCCTATCTTGCACTGGTCACTTTTCAGCTACTACATTTAGAATTGATCACATGACCTGTGAGGTCTTTACAGGTCCTTCAGCTCTTGCCGTGCATTAGATTCAATTGTATTGCCGTCCTGAGGATGGCAATACAGTTATATCTAACAGGCAGGCAGGACATTCGGGGCCTGGGACAAAACATCAGCAACGCCTAGCAACTCCCCTTGCTTCTATGTTGATGTACAAACCTTCTTTCCTCCAGACGCAGTGGATGTCCCCTTGTCATAGCCTTGGGCATAAATAGATGATCGGAGAGATCTCTGTACTGACCCCTGATATTTTTACACATAGTTATTAGATCTCCCCTCATTTTTTATTTTTTTTACTAAACTAAATAACCTCAATTGTAATAATCTCGTCTGCATTCCGTATTTCCGTTTTTCCGTTCCTTTGAAAGATAGAACATGTCCTATTATTGCCCGCAAATCACGTTCCGTGGCTCCATTCAAGTAAATGGGTCCACAAAGAAAAACTGAACACATACGGAATGTACTCCGTATGTCTTCTGTATCCGTTCTGTTTTTGCAGAACCATCTATTGAAAATTTTATGCCCAGCCCAATTTTTTTTAATGTAATTACTGTATACTGTATATGCTATACGGAAAAACGGAACGGAAAAATGGAACTGAACCGGAATCACTGCTGAAAAAAATAAATCGAAAAACGGATTAGAGAAAAATGGCCTGCAAAACACTGAAAAAGACATATGGCCGTGTGAACGAGCCCTTGGGGCTCATGCACACAAACATATTTTCTTTTCGCTTCCGTTCCGTTTTTTTGCGGACCATATGCGAAACCATTCACTTCATTGGGTCCGCAAAAACAACGGAAGGCACTCCGTGTGCATTCCGTTTCCGTATTTCCGTTCCGCAAAAAAGTAGTGCAAGCCCTATTACTGTCCGCAAATCACAGTCCAGGGCCCCATTCAAGTCAATGGGTTGGCAAAAAATACGGAACGCACACGGAACACATCCGTATTTCATCCGTATTTTGCGGATCTATACTGTAGAATTGCTATGCCCAGCCCATATTGGTCATGTGTTTGGTGATTAATAAGTTACTGTTTCCGATCTGCAAAAAACGGATCGCATACGGAAACCATACGGATATGTTTTGTGGAATAACGGAATGGAAGAGGACTCAAATCAGAGAAAAAAAACCCCTCAGATACTGAACAACGGATCCGTGAAAAACGGACCGCAAAACAACAATGGTCGTGTGCATGAGTCCTTATGGAAATTTCATGACGTTTTCCAAATATTAATTGTACCACTAGATGCTTTAGATTAATAGCAGATTTGTTTTTCATCAGAAACCAGAGGAGCAGAGGGTCTTAAATAATACTGCCTACAACCATGGCACCTCTAACGTTTAACAGACCCTAGTGTATCCACCTTAGTTTTTTTTATACAAAGGCATACAGAGGTTTTGCTTGTTCATATGTTGTATTGCCGTAGACACCATATAAGTGGCACATTGAGTGCCTATTGCTCTGTATAAAGGTCCTCCATGTGTTCAGTGCATGAAGCTCTGGCATGTGCTTGAGGCCTAATTTTGTTAGTAGCCTCCCTTTACGACATTAGACAAAATGACAGCGGCATTAATCCTAAATTAAAGAAGAAAATATTCGAGAAGATGTCTTCAGCAGGTCTCGCTTTCTTCCTTGTGCCGTTTTGAACTCTGTTAGAAATGACTGAGTCAGTAGATGCATGCACAGCTCTCCGCACAGTGGGGCAATGCCAGCTTTCTCTAGACGTACACACAATGCCTTTTATCTAATACTCAGATCACTGTGTTTGCTTTTTTAATATCTGTAGTTTATTTAGCTCTCATTACAGTGTAAGGGGAGTTATAAATTCTCGTTTTTGCGTTGGAGCCTCGGCATGGCCAGCTGTTTCAATATTCTTAAATGGAAAACCTGCCTTTAATCAACATACTCTATGGACATACATTGACTTGTGTCTATAAATATCTAAGTCCTCTTGGCAGGATGGCAGGCTTCCCGGAGAGTTGAGAAACCCACAGTAACTAAACAAAAATGCCTTTTCTTCATAGGACATCTTCCTGCCCATTGTGCTAAATTAATATAATAGGTTAGATCAGTTCTCTGTAGTAAAATAACATAAAATTAGGTAACACGATGGGTACGTCCCTAACGTCTTTGTCTTTATAAACACTGGTCAGAACATTAAAGGTGTTGTCCAGCCTTTACTTAGTGATGGCCTATCCTGTGTAGTGGCCAGAGGACATCACTGCACCGCTGCTTCTACTGACTTCAGTGGGACATGCATTGTGCTATAGTAGTCAGCTCCCTCAGCTACAAGGTTGATGAAGCTGCGTTGATCCAGCACCACTTTCGGTGAAGGAGCTACACCAAAACAGCTGATCAGCAGGGATACGAGGTGTCAGACCCTCGCCAATCAACTAGTGATGGCCTACCCTGAGAATAGGCCATCACTTAGTAAAGACTTGACAACCACTTAACAGGTAGTGGGCAGGGATATGTAGCTCAGTTAGAGCCAGGGCTCAGGTACCAGAGTAGTCAAAACCAGAGCAACAAGAGAAGAAGTTATGGCCTTCTGATTGGGAGCAGGGTATCAGAACCAGCCACAAAGCCGATCAGCTGGTGGCAAGCAAAGCTTGAAGGAGCCTAGGTGTATACAAGCCACAGTGATGTTGGAGAACACAGGAAATTCACATCCTCAGGACAGACATCCCCAGAAAAGCACACCTGGTGTAAGCACAATTGGAATCATTTAGTAAAAACTGGTGTTTCACATGCTGCCAAGGCCACCAGAGAAAGATGGAGCCACTTATTAAGGTGCAGGCCTCCTTCTAATAAATTTGTTGCATCTATGCCGCCTGTGTACAAAAAACTAAAATCTAATCACCTAGGAACTGGCATAGATTTCAGTTATAAATGTGTCCTCTTCCATTAACATCAGTCCATTTTAAATAAACTACTAAGACCAGTGTAGAAATTCAAAAAGTCACACATTTTTGCCCAAGCTGTTTGTTCACAGATGTGTGACTTTTGTGAACCAGAAAACTGACGTACACATTTTTTTAAATGGCTCCAATATTTTTTTTAAGTTGGTGAGCTTTAGAGAGTTTTTAGCATTATGTTATCCTGATAGCTGTTGTTAGCCATATAAAGACTGTTCTTTATGTATATAATGTACATGTTAAACCTAACCTCTCACAGCTCAAATCTGTTTACTACATGCTTGTCAGTAAAGACACTGTTAATTGCAACTACGTCTAAAGGCTAATTCACACAAACGTATATTTTTTCCGTTTCCGTTCCGTTTTTTTGCGGACTGTATGCAAAACCATTCATTTCAATAGTTCCGCAAAAAAATAAAAAATGAAATGTACTCTGTGAGCATTCGTTTCCATATGCCCGTATTTCTGTTCCACAAGATTTTGAGTCTTGTCCTATTATTGTCCGCAAATCACGTTCCGTGGCTCCATTCAAGTCAATGGTTTTGCAAAAAAAATGCATATGGAACGCCTCTGTATGTCATCCGTTTTTTGCGGATCCGTGATTTTCTAATTATAGGTCAAACCCACTTTTGCCATGTGCTTTGTGTTTATCAACATTGTCTTGGCACATGTTCAGGCCTGAAAAGCCCCAGCAAAAAGAGTTTTTTTGAATTTCCTCCGAAACATGGATGTTGGAAAACTCATCTGCGTGATCCAGGGACACCCAGAAATATGAGAAACCAGAAGTGATTGCTACTATGACCGGTTAGCAAAGGAACGGGCCTGGCATGAGGTGGCACATACGATACTGCCACAAGAATGGGAGAAGGTGAACCCCAAGAAGTGGGCAGATTTAGGTAAGACCTCCCATGCCCAATATTTTAGTGTGTTAATTATGAAAACTTTTGTATAGTAAAAACTTGCTAAATTGCCCCTAGCAAACAATCTAAATAAAAGCTTATTTTTGGTCAGCTCATTTTGAAAGGTTTTTAATCTGATTGTTTGCTATGGTCAAGTAAGCCAGTTCTGGTGTAGACAGTTGAATTAATTATCACATATGTATTAGTTAATGTATTTTTGCACATTGTGCATTTGCATATCTATAGGGGAATAATGGCCTACACATGTTGATATGGATTAGCCAATTGTGTCAATGCCCCCACAAGGCATTGTATCTCCCTATTGTGGCTAAATAAAACTTCCATAGAAGGGGTTGTACAGCCATTATCAAACCACATGGCTGAAAAGCAACCTTTCATCATGGGTGATGTCACACACGATGCAAGGCTGCTTGTCGCCGATGTGCTGTGATAATGGCTGTACACCCCCCTCTCTGGAAGTTGTTTTAGCCACAACAAGGAGATACAATGCCCTTTATTGCCGGATTAGAAGTGACACGGGTGTTTGGGACACCAGAAGTATCTTCTATAGAAGGGCCACCCCCATTGTGGGGGCATTGACACAATTGGCTAAACTATTTTGTTTAGCTCTAAATCTGAAAGCGATTTGATTTTGCATTATAATTTGCAGACACACTTTGGGCTGTTAAATCTCATTACTAATTTTATCTAAAAAAAAATACTCTTTTTATTGAATTTCGTATGGTATTATTTCTGTTGTGTTTTCACAGTCAATAAAGTAAAAGCGCACTGGCAATCCTGCAGGAACCAATTTCGACGGGAACTTGCAGCAGCACATGGCCAGAGTGGGGATGGTGGGTCCAAGAAACTGCCGTACCTCTATACGCGCCACCTTCAATTTCTTAAGCCAATTCTGGATTTGAAGCCATAAGAACATACTGTACTTTCTGTGTGTAGAATGGGAGTGCATCTTTTATGTTTGCAAAGGATGGGTTCAAGTACTAAAGGCGACTAGTCCCCCAAACTAGCAATGTATTCGGACAGCACCAAGTTTTAACCTTTTGTCACGGATGGTGTTGCAGAAAGCTGGAACTTATAAATAAACATCCGACTGGCTTGATCGCAAACTAAGGAGCATATGGGTGAGCTCTATAAAACCCCTAGAGCCTTCCCTGACTGCTATGCCCATGCAAAGATCTTTATGGTAGACGATTGCATGTCCACATACCTTATACTATCTGACACCTGAAAACCCTATAATAGTGAGGGGACACGACCACCGGCTCCCTGCACTTAATACGGACGGAGTCAGGGTCACCTACAATCAAGCCAGCAAGTAAACACAAATAAAGGAAAAAGACTTATCTGAGGAATCAGGAGAAGGAGCATCCAGCAGTGAACAACTCATCCAGGAAGAAGTATAGACCGCAAAGTGAGGCAGTATGGGAGGGAATATAAAGGGAGACAATCAGTGCAAATATATGACAGCTGGGAGAAGGAAAGGAGATAACAAAGTGAAACCAAAACAAAGAACTTCATGCAAGAGGTAGCGAAGAAGGTCTAACAGACCTTCTCACAGAGCTGGCGGTGACACCTTTAGGATAACCTGGTACATCTCTCTCTCTCTGTATATATATATATATATATATATATATACAGTCCTGATCAAAATTTTAAGACCACTTGAAAAATGGCAAAATATCATATTTAGCATGGCTGGATCTTAAAAACGTTCCAAGTAGAGCTTCAACATGCAACAAGAAGAAATGGGAGTGAGACAAAACATTTTCTGAGCATTCAATTTAATGAAAACAACGAATAAACTGAAACAGGCTGTTTTTCAGCTGATCAAAAGTTTAGGACCACACCTCCCAAAAAAAACGAAACCCCCCCAAAACAGAAATCCAACTTCCAAACATGAACTCAGTAATGATTAGCTCCGCCGTTATTGTTTATCACTTCATAAATTCATTTCGGCATGCTTGATGCAAGCGTTTTCATGAGGTGAGTGAGAACATTTCTCCAAGTGGTGAAGACGGCCGCACAAAGGCCATCTACTGTCTGGAACTGTTGTCCATTTTTGTAAACTTCCCTTGCCATCCATCCCCAAAGGTTCTCAATTGGATTTAGATCAGGGGAACACGCAGGATGGGCCAAAAGAGTGATGTTATTCTCCTGGAAGAAGTCCCTTGTCCTGCGGGCATTGTGTACTGTAGCGTTGTCCTGTTGAAAAACCCAGTCGTTACCACACAGACGAGGGCCCTCAGTCATGAGGAATGCTCTCTGCAACATCTGGACATAGCCAGCGGCCGTTTGACGCCCCTGCACTTCCTGAAGCTCCATTGTTCCACTGAAAGAAAAAGCACCCCAGACCATTATGGCGCCCCCTCCACTGTGGCGCGTAGAAAACATCTCAGGTGGGATCTGCTTGTCATGCCAGTAACGTTGGAAACCATCAGGACCATCAAGGTAAAAAAAAATCTCATCAGAGAATAAAAATTTCTTACACCTTTGAATGTCCCATGTTTGGTGCTCTCTTGCAAAGTCCAAACGAGCAGTTCTGTGGCGTTCAAGGAGACGAGGTCTTTGAAGACGTTTTTTGTTTTTGATACCCTTCAGTCTCAGATGCCGTCTGATGGTTATGGGGCTGCAGTCAGCACCAGTAAGGGCCTTAATTTGGGTCGAGGATCGTCCAGTGTCTTGACGGACAGCCAATTGGATCCTCCGGCTCAGTGCTGATGAAATTTTTTTGGGTCTTCCACTTGACTTTTTTGTTCCATAACCCTCAGGATCATTTAAGAAATTCCAAATGACTGTCTTACTGCGTCCCACCTCAGCAGCGATGGCGCGCTGTGAGAGACCCTGCTTATGTAGTTCAACAACCCGACCACGTTCAAAAAGGGAGAGTTTTTTTGCCTTTGCCATTACAACGTGTGACTACCTAACAGAAGATGACAATGAATCCACATCTTTGCACAGATTTCGTCTTTTAAAGGCATGTGGTCCTGAAATTTGGATCAGCTGAAAAACAGCCTGTTTCAGTTTAATCGTTATTTTCAATTAATTGAATGCTCAAAAAATGTTTTGTCTCACTCTAATTTCTTCTTGTTGCATGTTGAAGCTCTACTTGGAACCTTGTTAAGATCCAACAATGTAAAATATGATTTTTTTGCCATTTTTCAAGTGGTCTTAAACTTTTGATCAGGACTGTATATATATATATATATATACAGAGAGAGAGAGATGTACCAGGTTATCCTAAAGGTGTTACCGCCAGCTCTGTGAGAAGGTCTGTTAGACGTTCTTCGCTACCTCTTGCATTAATTAACACATGTGGAATTATATACATAACAAACAAGTGTGAAACAACTGAAAATATGTCATATTCTAGGTTCTTCAAAGTAGCCACCTTTTGCTTTGATTACTGCTTTGCACACTTTTGGCATTCTCTTGATGAGCTTCAAGAGGTAGTCCCCTGAAATGGTCTTCCAACAGTCTTGAAGGAGTTCCCAGAGATGCTTAGCACTTGTTGGCCCTTTTGCCTTCACTCTGCGGTCCAGCTCACCCCAAACCATCTCGATTGGGTTCAGGTCCGGTGACTGTGAAGGCCAGGTCATCTGGCGCAGCACCCCATCACTCTCCTACATGGTCAAATAGCCCTTACTTTCAAAGTTTTCCCAATTTTTTCGGCTGACTGACTGACTTTCATTTCTTAAAGTAATGATGGCCACTCGTTTTTCTTTACTTAGCTGCTTTTTTCTTGCCATAATACAAATTCTAACAGTCTATTCAGTAGGACTATCAGCTGTGTATCCGCCTGACTTCTCCTCAACGCCACTGATGGTCCCAACTAGTGTTGAGCGAACAGTTCGAGCATAGTTCGGGTCCGTACCGAATTTTGGGGTGTTCGTGACACGGACCCGAACCCGAACTTTTTCGTAAAAGTTCGGGTTCGGGTTCGTCGTTCGGCATGTATTTTGGCGCATTTTGAAAGGCTAATCAACATGCATCATACTACTTGCCCTAAGATGCCATCGCAGCCATGCCTACTATTGGCAAGGCTGTGATTGGCCAAGTGCAGCATGTGACTCAGCCTCTTTATAAGCTTGTGCGCACGTCGGGACGTGCTCACTCCCGATGTGAATAGAACAGGGATAGACGCAGCTGATGCTAGGGCGAGAATAGGCAGGGATAATTGAATAACTGGAAGAAAATTTCTCTCCTCCACCTGTGATTCATCTGAACAACTGCAGCTGAGCTGCTTTTTTGATAGGGATTGGCTATTTTTAGAGTGGCCAGAGTGATTTTTCCATCCACATGTACCTGGGCTGACCGCCGGCCGCCATTTTGCGACTTGTAGTGCTGCAGCAGAAGCTGCCACAGTGTGCATTCCAAAGCTCCAAACAAGTCAGACATCTACACCTGGGATTCAGACCAATAGCGATTTAGCAGCACAGTCCAAGGCTATTTTTTTTAAAGGTTGTGCAGACCATTTTGTGGCACATGTTACTGGGCTGATAGGCGGCGGCCATCTTGGGACTAGTGCTGCAGCACAATCTCTCCCAACGTCCATTAATCACTTGTAATAGTGGTCTGTGCCATAGAAATCCTACATCAGGGACTTGGGTGTGCTTGTGTCACCCCTACTAATACCAGTCCACCTGTAATCCATACAGTGAAAAGCCATAAAGTATTCCAGTGAGGGAATTTTTTTTTTATTTAAAAAAGGCCAAGTTAGTTTATCTGGCGTTCAATATACTAGATACAGTTAGGCCTGCGTTTCATACATCTGGAATTAGCAAACTAATGTGCTGGGGTTGGGAAAACATATATGTACCCATACTAGAATCTGTCAAAGAAAGCGGTACTCACATATAACAGTCATTCCATCTGTAATCCATACAGTCAAAAGACTGAAAGTATTCCAGTGAGGGAATTTTTTTTATTTAAAAAAGGCCAAGTTAGTTTATCTGGCGTTCAATATACTAGATACAGTTAGGCCTGCGTTTCATACATCTGGAATTAGCAAACTAATGTGCTGGGGTTGGGAAAACATATATGTACCCATACTAGAATCTGTCAAAGAAAGCGGTACTCACATATAACAGTCATTCCATCTGTAATCCATACAGTCAAAAGACTGAAAGTATTCCAGTGAGGGAATTTTTTTTATTTAAAAAAGGCCAAGTTAGTTTATCTGGCGTTCAATATACTAGATACAGTTAGGCCTGCGTTTCATACATCTGGAATTAGCAAACTAATGTGCTGGGGTTGGGAAAACATATATGTACCCATACTAGAATCTGTCAAAGAAAGCGGTACTCACATATAACAGTCATTCCATCTGTAATCCATACAGTCAAAAGACTGAAAGTATTCCAGTGAGGGAATTTTTTTTATTTAAAAAAGGCCAAGTTAGTTTATCTGGCGTTCAATATACTAGATACAGTTAGGCCTGCGTTTCATACATCTGGAATTAGCAAACTAATGTGCTGGGGTTGGGAAAACATATATGTACCCATACTAGAATCTGTCAAAGAAAGCGGTACTCACATATAACAGTCATTCCATCTGTAATCCATACAGTCAAAAGACTGAAAGTATTCCAGTGAGGGAATTTTTTTTATTTAAAAAAGGCCAAGTTAGTTTATCTGGCGTTCAATATACTAGATACAGTTAGGCCTGCGTTTCATACATCTGGAATTAGCAAACTAATGTGCTGGGGTTGGGAAAACATATATGTACCCATACTAGAATCTGTCAAAGAAAGCGGTACTCACATATAACAGTCATTCCATCTGTAATCCATACAGTCAAAAGACTGAAAGTATTCCAGTGAGGGAATTTTTTTTTTATTTAAAAAAGGCCAAGTTAGTTTATCTGGCGTTCAATATACTAGATACAGTTAGGCCTGCGTTTCATACATCTGGAATTAGCAAACTAATGTGCTGGGGTTGGGAAAACATATATGTACCCATAACTAGAATCTGTCAAAGAAAGCGGTACTCACATATAACAGTCATTCCATCTGTAATCCATACAGTCAAAAGACTGAAAGTATTCCAGTGAGGGAATTTTTTTTATTTAAAAAAGGCCAAGTTAGTTTATCTGGCGTTCAATATACTAGATACAGTTAGGCCTGCGTTTCATACATCTGGAATTAGCAAACTAATGTGCTGGGGTTGGGAAAACATATATGTACCCATACTAGAATCTGTCAAAGAAAGCGGTACTCACATATAACAGTCATTCCATCTGTAATCCATACAGTCAAAAGACTGAAAGTATTCCAGTGAGGGAATTTTTTTTATTTAAAAAAGGCCAAGTTAGTTTATCTGGCGTTCAATATACTAGATACAGTTAGGCCTGCGTTTCATACATCTGGAATTAGCAAACTAATGTGCTGGGGTTGGGAAAACATATATGTACCCATACTAGAATCTGTCAAAGAAAGCGGTACTCACATATAACAGTCATTCCATCTGTAATCCATACAGTCAAAAGACTGAAAGTATTCCAGTGAGGGAATTTTTTTTTTATTTAAAAAAGGCCAAGTTAGTTTATCTGGCGTTCAATATACTAGATACAGTTAGGCCTGCGTTTCATACATCTGGAATTAGCAAACTAATGTGCTGGGGTTGGGAAAACATATATGTACCCATACTAGAATCTGTCAAAGAAAGCGGTACTCACATATAACAGTCATTCCATCTGTAATCCATACAGTCAAAAGACTGAAAGTATTCCAGTGAGGGGATTTTTTTTATTTAAAAAAGGCCAAGTTAGTTTATCTGGCGTTCAATATACTAGATACAGTTAGGCCTGCGTTTCATACATCTGGAATTAGCAAACTAATGTGCTGGGGTTGGGAAAACATATATGTACCCATACTAGAATCTGTCAAAGAAAGCGGTACTCACATATAACAGTCATTCCATCTGTAATCCATACAGTCAAAAGACTGAAAGTATTCCTGTGAGGGGATTTTTTTTATTTAAAAAAGGCCAAGTTAGTTTATCTGGCGTTCAATATACTAGATACAGTTAGGCCTGCGTTTCATACATCTGGAATTAGCAAACTAATGTGCTGGGGTTGGGAAAACATATATGTACCCATACTAGAATCTGTCAAAGAAAGCGGTACTCACATATAACAGTCATTCCATCTGTAATCCATACAGTCAAAAGACTGAAAGTATTCCAGTGAGGGAATTTTTTTTTTATTTAAAAAAGGCCAAGTTAGTTTATCTGGCGTTCAATATACTAGATACAGTTAGGCCTGCGTTTCATACATCTGGAATTAGCAAACTAATGTGCTGGGGTTGGGAAAACATATATGTACCCATACTAGAATCTGTCAAAGAAAGCGGTACTCACATATAACAGTCATTCCATCTGTAATCCATACAGTCAAAAGACTGAAAGTATTCCAGTGAGGGGATTTTGCTTATAAAAAATAATATATTTCATTGTGGTGCGAGTTGAATCGCAACAATGAAGAAAAATACTATTAAGGGACGAGGACGCGGTCGTGGTGGTGTCCGTGGAGCCTCTGTTGCTGGTAGAGGACGTGGCCGTTCGGCCCCAGGCGCACACAGTAGGGAACGAACTCCCTCAACTAGCCGGCAGAATGTACCGCAATATCTCGTGGGGCCCAATGCCGCTCTTAGGATGGTAAGGCCTGAGCAGGTACAGGCATTAATCGATTGGGTGGCCGACAGTGCTTCCAGCACGTTCACCACATGGTCTTCCACCCAGTCTTCTGCGGAAAGCGCACAGGTGGCACCTGAAAACCAAGCCCATCAGTCTGTCACATCACCCCCAAGCATATCAGGGAAACGGTCTGAGCCACAAGTTATGCAGCAGTCTCTTCTTCTGTTTGAAGACTCTGCTTCCAGGGTTTCCCAGGGGCGTCCACCTAGCCCTTCCCCAGTGGAGGAAGACATACCATGCACTGACGCACAACCACTTATGTCTCCAGATGAAGAGGACATGGGAATACCACCACAGCAGAGTCACCGACTCTCTGATGATGACGAAACACAGGTGCCCACTGCCGCGTCTTTTTGCAGTGTGCAGACTGAACAGGAGGAGGTCAGGGAGGGAGACTGGGTGGAAGACGATGCAGAGGACGATGAGGTCTTAGACCCCACATGGACTGAAGGTCGTGGCGATGACTTTCACAGTTCAGAGGAAGAGGTAGTGGTGAGACCGAGACAACAGCGAAGCCAAAGAGGGAGCAGGGGGCCAAAGCAGACGAGCCGCCGCCCCCAGAGTTCGCCTGCTACTGGACATCGCCAACAGGGACCCAGCCCCACAAAGGCAGCTTCAAAGAGTTCCCTGGCATGGCACTTCTTTAAACAATGTCCTACCGACAAGACCCGAGTGACTTGCACGCTCTGCCATCAGAGCCTGAGGCGAGGCATTAACGTTCTGAACCTCAGCACAACCTGCATGACCAGGCATCTACATGCAAAGCATGAACTGCAGTGGGGTACACACCTTAAAAACCAGGCACTCGCTGAGGCTCCCCCTGCTCCCTCTACCGCTGCTGCCTCGGCTTCCGCCTCGAGAGGAATGTTGCCACCTGCCGAGCAGCAAACAGAGGATGTGCCACCGACACCACCACCACCGCCACCGTCAACTAGCGTCTCCACTATATCACACAGCAGCGTTCAGCTCTCAATATCTCAAACCTTAGAGAGGAAGCGCAAATTCCCCCCCGAGTCACCCTCGAGCCCTTGGCCTGAACGCCAGCATTTCTAAACTGCTGGCCTTTGAAATGCTGTCATTCCGGCTGGTGGACACAGACAGCTTCAAACAGCTGATGGCCATGGCTGTCCCGCAGTATGTGGTTCCCAGCCGCCACTACTTCTCCAAGACAGCCGTGCCTTCCCTGCACATGCAAGTGTCCGATAAAATCAAGTGTGCACTGCGCAACGCCATTTGTGGCAAGGTCCACCTAACCACAGATACGTGGACCAGTAAGCTGCTTCCACCAGCTCATCCGGTCAGCCACACACCTTCACCACCAACTTCAGCACAGCCCGGGGTAAACGTCAGCAGGCCATTCTGAAACTCATATGTTTGGGGGACAGGCCCCACAGCGCAAAGGAGTTGTGGCGGGGTATTGAACAACAGACCGACGAGTGGTTTCTGCCGGTGGGCCTCAAGCCAGGCCTGGTGGTATGCGATAATGGGCGAAATCTCGTGGCAGCTCTGGGACTAGCCGGTTTGACGCACATCCCTTGCCTGGCGCATGTGCTGAACTTGGTGGTGCAGAGGTTCATTCACCACTACCCCAACATGTCAGAGCTGCTGCATAAAGTGCGGGCCGTCTGTGCGCGCTTCCGCCATTCACATCCTGCCGCTGCTCGCCTGTCTGCGCTACAGCGGAACTTCGGCCTTCCCGCTCAACGCCTCATATGCGACGTGCCCACCCGGTGGAACTCCACCTTGCACATGCTGGAGAGACTGTGCGAGCAGCAGCAGGCCATAGTGGAGTTTCAGCTGCAGCACGCTCGCGTCAGTCGTACTGCCGAACAGCACCACTTCACCACCAATGATTGGGCCTCCATGCGAGACCTGTGTGCCCTGCTGCGCTGTTTCGAGTACTCCACCAACATGGCCAGTGGCGATGACACTGTTATCAGCGTTACAATACCACTTCTATGTCTCCTTGAGAAAACACTTAGGGCAATGATGTTAGAGGAGGTGGCCCAGGTGGAGGAGGAGGAGGAGGATGAGGGCTCGTTTCTAACACTTTCGGGCCAGTCTGTTCGAAGTGGCTCAAAGGGAGGTTTGTTTAAGCAGCAGAGGACAGGTTCACAAGTCGCCAGCCAAGGCACTGTACTGGAGGACGAGGAGGATGAGGAGGAGGAGGTGGAGGGGGACGAGGATGACGCAAGTTCACAGCCGGCTGGCAGCCCAGGCCCATTACTGGTGCGTGGCTGGGGGGATACGGTGGACGATGACGATACGCCTCCCACAGAGGACAGCTTGTCCTTACCCATGGGTAGCCTGGCCCACATGAGCGAATATATGCTCCAATGCCTGCGCAACGACAGCAGAGTTGCCCACGTTTTAACGTGTGCAGACTACTGGGTGGCCACCCTGCTGGATCCCCGGTATAAAGACAATGTGCCCACTTTAATTCCTGAACTGGAGCGCGACCGTAAGATGCGCGAGTACAAGCGCACGCTGATAGAGGCGCTCTTGAGAGCATTCCCACATGTCACAGGGGAACAGGTGGAAGGTGAAGGCAGAGGAGTGGCAAGAGGTCGCCAACGCAGCTGTGTCACGGCCAGCTCATCTGAGGGCAGGGTTAGCATGGCAGAAATGTGGAAAAGTTTTGTCTCCACGCCACAGCTATCTGCACCGACACCTGATACGGAACGTGTTAGCAGGAGGCAGCATTTCACTAACATGGTTGAACAGTATGTCTGCACACCCCTCCACATCCTGACGGATGGTTCGGCCCCATTCAACTACTGGGTTTCGAAATTGTCCACGTGGCCAGAGTTAGCATGTTATGCCTTGGAGGTGCTTTCCTGCCCGGCGGCCAGCGTTTTATCTGAACGCGTATTCAGCACGGCAGGGGGCGTCATTACTGACAAGCGCAGCCGCCTGTCCACAGCCAACGTGGACAAGCTGACCTTCATAAAGATGAACCAGGCATGGATCCCACAGGACCTGTCCCTCCCTTGTGCAGAGTAGTCCTTATTAACTGCCTAAAACATGTCTTGTTGTGCTACGGGCCACTTCTTTATTTGATACAAATTTTATGAAACCCACAGTTGAATGAAACTCTTCTCTGTCTGGGCGCCGGGGCCTAACCAGATGAAAGTGGCCGGTTAAACTAACGGGTGACATGAAGCCATAACCTCTGCCATGCTACCTCTGTCTTCTGTCTGGGTGCTGAGGCCTAAGTCAAATAAAGCGGTCTTCTGCTGTGCTGGGGGATATGAAGCTAATCTCTGACCTCTCTCCTCTGTCTGGGTCCAAAGGCCTAAATCACTGAAAGAGGCCTTCTCCTGTGGTGTGTGATATGATGCCAGAATATGTGCTGTGGGGCCTCTCTCCTCTTCCTGGGTGCAGGGGTCAAATAAACTAAATTGTGGCCTACTCCTGTGGTGGTTGATATGATGCCTGATTCTCTGATGTGGAACCTCTCTCCTCTGTTTGGGTGAAGGGGTCAAAGTAACTAAATGGTGGCTTCTCCTGTGGTGGCTGATATGATGCCAGAATATGTGCTGTGGGGCCTCTCTCCTCTTCCTGGGTGCAGGGGTCAAAGTAACTCAATGGTGGCTTCTCCTGTGGTGGCTGATATGATGCCAGAATATGTGCTGTGGTGCCTCTCTCCTCTGTCTGGGTCCAAAGGCCTAAATCACTGAAAGAGGCCTTCTCCTGTGGTGTGTGATATGATGCCTGAATATGTGCTGTGGGGCCTCTCTCCTCTTCCTGGGTGCAGGGGTCAAAGTAACTCAATGGTGGCTTCTCCTGTGGTGGCTGATATGATGCCAGAATATGTGCTGTGGTGCCTCTCTCCTCTTCCTGGGTGCGGGGGTCAAAGTAACTCAATGGTGGCTTCTCCTGTGGTGGCTGATATGATGCCAGAATATGTGCTGTGGGGCCTCTCTCCTCTTCCTGGGTGCAGGGGTCAAAGTAACTCAATGGTGGCTTCTCCTGTGGTGGTTAGTATGATGCCAGAATATGTGCTGTGGGGCCTCTCTCCTCTTCCTGGGTGCAGGGGTCAAAGTAACTCAATGGTGGCTTCTCCTGTGGTGGCTGATATGATGCCAGAATATGTGCTGTGGGGCCTCTCTCCTCTTCCTGGGTGCAGGGGTCAAAGTAACTCAATGGTGGCTTCTCCTGTGGTGGCTGATATGATGCCAGAATATGTGCTGTGGTGCCTCTCTCCTCTTCCTGGGTGCGGGGGTCAAAGTAACTCAATGGTGGCTTCTCCTGTGGTGGCTGATATGATGCCAGAATATGTGCTGTGGGGCCTCTCTCCTCTTCCTGGGTGCAGGGGTCAAAGTAACTCAATGGTGGCTTCTCCTGTGCTGATTGATATAAAGCTGATGGTTGTGCCATCTGACATGGTTGCCAGGGTCTGATTCAATGGGGGCCTACTCCTGTGGTGGGTGATCTAAATGCCTGATTCTCTGCTGTGAAACCTCTCTCCTCCGTCTGGGTGTAGGGGTCAAAGTCTTTCAAAGTCGCCTTCTCCTGTGCTGATTGATATGAAGCTGATGGTTGTGCCATCTGACATGGTTGCCGGGGTCCCATTAAATTGGGGCCTACTCCTGTGGTGGGTGATCTAAATGCCTGATTCTCTGCTTTGAAACCTCTCTCCTCCGTCCGGGTGTAGGGGTCAAAGTCTGTCAAAGTCGCCTTCTCCTGTGCTGATTGATATAAAGCTTATGCTTGTGCCATCTGACATGGTTGCCGGGGTCTGATTCAATGGTGGCCTACTCCTGTGGTGGGTGATCTAAATGCCTGATTCTCTGCTGTGTAACCTCTCTCCTCCATCTGGGTGTAGGGGTCAAAGTAACTAAATGGTGGCCTACTCCTGTGGTGGGTGATATGATGCCTGGTTCTCTGCTGTGGGACCTCTCTCCTTTGTCTGGGTGCTGTGGTCAAAATAATAGTAAGTGACCTTCTCCATTGGTGGGTGACTTGAAGCCTGATTCTGTGCTATGGGACCTCACTCCAATTAATATTGTTTAATTTTTATTTATTTTATGTTAACTCATCATTTCCCTATCTACATTTGTTTGCAGGGGATTTAACTACATTTTGCTGCCTTTTGCAGCCCTCTAGCCCTTTCCGGGTGTGTTTTACAGCCTTTTTAGTGCCCAAAAGTTCGGGTCCCCATTGACTTCTATGGGGTTCGGGTTCGGGATGAAGTTCGGGTCGAGTTCGGATCCCGAACCCGAACATTTTTCGAAAGTTCGGCCGAACTCGTCGAACCCGAACATCCAGGTGTTCGCTCAACTCTAGTCCCAACCCCATTTATAAGGCAAGAAATCCCACTTATTAAACCTTGTGAAAACCATTTCAGGGGACTACCTCTTTAAGCTCATGAAGAGAATGCCAAGAGTGTGCAAAGCAGTAATCAAAGCAAAAGGTGGCTACTTTGAAGAACCTAGAATATGACATATTTTCAGTTGTTTCACACTTGTTTGCTATCTATATAATTCCACATGTGTTAATTCATCATTTTGATGCCTTCAGTGTGAATCTACCATTTTCATAGTCATGAAAATAAAGAAAACTCTTTGAATGAGAAGGTGTGTCCAAACTTTTGGTCTGTACTGTATATATATTGCCATCAGTCAATGTTGACTTCTCCTCTCTTTACCAATAGTTGTTCATAGGGTTCTTAGGAATCATGTACTTTTTATACAGTGATGTTTGTGCCCTTTGTGAATTGTCTGACTCTTGGTTTGTTACAAGGTAAATGGCTTCCCTACTAGCCAGAGATATCAGGGTACATTATGTTTGAAGTTTTATTTACTTCTACTATTCTGACTTTTCCATAACCAAGCCAGCCTTTGCAATGTGTGCAACTTTTGGCCGAATGATAGCAAAATATTAACTTTCAAACATTTCCAAAAATAATTGAAAATTATGTTGTATTTTTTTTAACCACATACAGTATACCCATTGAGCAATTATTGGTTCAACTATACTAATATGTATGAATAAAAGACAGTTATGAATAGTCAATTTATTACATGGGTCTAATTATAATTAGCTCTTTCCTAGAACCATTGACAGCCTTGAAGAGCCAGGGGCCCATGAAAACTCTTCTTCTGAAGAAAAAGCTGGCCCACATGAAGGATCCACACAGCCAGTGTTGCCTGATGTTGGGGCAGGAAGCAAGGAGCCAGAGATGAAGAGTCGGGCATGGAGGCAGCTGGGGGCCAACTAAGTAGCCCCCAACCCCAAACACGACAGGCAAGTCGGAGAAGGGGCGGCTAGAGTCACTCCTGTCTCTAGCTCAGATAGTAGATCAAGGCTAGATGCTGAAATTTTGCAGTATCTGAGCCAGAGAAGGAGTGAAAGTCCAGAGGAGAGGATGCTGTGGGACCTAGCTCCTCTTAGCCAAAATTGACCTGTTCAAAAATTGCGCTTGTATGTCAGCGGCCACTGTAGCTGTGATAATGTACTCCCCCCTGGACCAAGTGGAACTACATTGGTTCCTTGACCACATGAAGCAGCGGGCGGTGGCGATGACAATGGATCCCCAGCCAGGACCAAGTTTTTACCCACAACATCCCCACCCAGCCCCTTCATCACAGCCCCTATTTTTGCATGAATGGGAGCATATGTTGCCACATCATTCATCCAGGCCACAACAAGAATACCACCAACAAGTTCCTGTGGATGGGCAACCAGGCCCTATGCCGTGCCCCTTCACCAGGGAATTGTTCGATTTTTAATAGTTAGGTTCAGAATTTTACATTATTATTTCAGTGCTGAAAATGAAGCTACATTTTATTTATATTTGTTGAACAATAAAAAAGATGCCTTAACTACTTAAGGACCACAGGTTTATACCCCCCTAAAGACCAGGCCCTTTTTTTACAAATCGGCACTCCACAACTTTAGCGGTTTATTGCTCGGTCATGCAACTTACCACCCAAATGAATTTTACCTCCTTTTCTTCTCACTAATAGAGCTTTCATTTGGTGGTATTTCATTGCTGCTGACATTTTTACTTTTTTTGTTATTAATCGAAATTTAACGATTTTTTTGCAAAAAAATGACATTTTTCACTTTCAGTTGCAAAATTTTGCAAAAAAAAACGACATCCATATATAAAATTTTCTCAAAATTTATTGTTCTACATGTCTTCGATAAAAAAAAAATGTTTGGGTAAAAAAAAAATGGTTTGGGTAAAAGTTATAGCGTTTACAAACTATGGTACAAAAATGTGAATTTCCGCTTTTTGAAGCAGCTCTGACTTTCTGAGCACCTGTCATGTTTCCTGAGGTTCTACAATGCCCAGACAGTACAAACACCCCACAAATGACCCCATTTCGGAAAGTAGACACCCTAAGGTATTCGCTGATGGGCATAGTGAGTTCATAGAACTTTTTATTTTTTGTCACAAGTTAGCGGAAAATGATGATTTATTTTTTTTTCTTACAAAGTCTCATATTCCACTAACTTGTGACAAAAAATAAAAACTTCCATGAACTCACTATGCCCATCAGCGAATACCTTGGGGTGTCTTCTTTCCAAAATGGGGTCACTTGTGGGGTAGTTATACTGCCCTGGCATTCTAGGGGCCCAAATGTGTGGTAAGGAGTTTGAAATCAAATTCTGTAAAAAATGACCAGTGAAATCCGAAAGGTGCTCTTTGGAATATGGGCCCCTTTGCCCACCTAGGCTGCAAAAAAGTGTCACACATCTGGTATCTCCGTATTCAGGAGAAGTTGGGGAATGTGTTTTGGGGTGTAATTTTACATATACCCATGCTGGGTGAGATAAATATCTTGGTCAAATGCCAACTTTGTATAAAAAAATGGGAAAAGTTGTCTTTTGCCAAGATATTTCTCTCACCCAGCATGGGTATATGTAAAATGACACCCCAAAACACATTCCCCAACTTCTCCTGAATACAGAGATACCAGATGTGTGACACTTTTTTGCAGCCTAGGTGGGCAAAGGGGCCCATATTCCAAAGAGCACCTTTCGGATTTCACTGGTCATTTTTTACAGAATTTGATTTCAAACCCCTTACCACACATTTGGGCCCCTAGAATGCCAGGGCAGTATAACTACCCCACAAGTGACCCCATTTTGGAAAGAAGACACCCCAAGGTATTCCGTGAGGGGCATGGCGAGTTCCTAGAATTTTTTATTTTTTGTCACAAGTTAGTGGAAAATGATGATTTATTTATTTATTTATTTTTTCTTACAAAGTCTCATATTCCACTAACTTGTGACAAAAAATAAAAACTTCCATGAACTCACTATGCCCATCAGCGAATACCTTGGGGTGTCTTCTTTCCAAAATGGGGTCACTTGTGGGGTAGTTATACTGCCCTGGCATTCTAGGGGCCCTAATGTGTGGTAAGGAGTTTGAAATCAAATTCTGTAACAAATGACCAGTGAAATCCGAAAGGTGCTCTTTGGAATATGGGCCCCTTTGCCCACCTAGGCTGCAAAAAAGTGCCACACATGTGGTATCGCCGTACTCAGGAGAAGTTGGGGAATGTGTTTTGGGGTGTCATTTTACATATACCCATGCTGGGTGAGATAAATATCTTGGTCAAATGCCAACTTTGTATAAAAAAATGGGAAAAGTTGTCTTTTGCCAAGATATTTCTCTCACCCAGCATGGGTATATGTAAAATGACACCCCAAAACACATTCCCCAACTTCTCCTGAGTACGGAGATACCAGATGTGTGACACTTTTTTGCAGCCTAGGTGGGCAAAGGGGCCCATATTCCAAAGAGCACCTTTCGGATTTCACTGGTAATTTTTTTACACATTTTGATTTCAAACTTCTTACCACACATTTGGGCCCCTAGAATGCCAGGGCACTATAACTACCCCACAAGTGACCCCATTTTGGAAAGAAGACACCCCCAGGTATTTCGTGATGGGCATAGTGAGTTCATGGAAGTTTTTATTTTTTGTCACAAGTTAGTGGAATATGAGACTTTGTAAGGAAAAAAAAATAAAAAAAAAAATCATCATTTTCCGCTAACTTGTGACAAAAAATATAAAATTCTAGGAACTCGCCATGCCCCTCACGGAATACCTTGGGGTGTCTTCTTTCCAAAATGGGGTCACTTGTGGGGTAGTTATACTGCCCTGGCATTTTCCAGGGGCCCTAATGTGTGGTAAGTAGGTAAATGACCTGTGAAATCCTAAAGGTGCTCTTTGGAATGTTGGCCCCTTTTCCCACCTAGGCTGCAAAAAAGTGTCACACATGTGGTATCGCCGTATTCAGGAGAAGTTGGGCAATGTGTTTTGGGGTGTCTTTTTACATATACTCATGCTGGGTGAGAGAAATATCTCGGCAAAAGACAACTTTTCCCATTTTTTTATACAAAGTTGGCATTTGACCAAGATATTTATCTCACCCAGCATGAGTATATGTAAAATGACACCCCAAAACACATTGCCCAACTTCTCCTGAGTACGGCGATACCAGATGTGTGACACTTTTTTGCAGCCTAGATGCGCAAAGGGGCCCACATTCCTTTTATGAGGGCATTTTTAGACATTTGGATCCCAGACTTCTTCTCACGCTTTAGGGCCCCTAGAATGCCAGGGCAGTATAAATACCCCACATGTGACCCCATTTTGGAAAGAAGACACCCAAAGGTATTCAATGAGGGGCATGGCGAGTTCATAGAATTTTTTTTTTTTTGGCACAAGTTAGCGGAAATTGATTTTATTTATTTTTTTCTAACAAAGTCTCCCTTTCCGCTAACTTGGGACAAAAATTTCAATCGTTCATGGACTCAATATGCCCCTCACGGAATACCTTGGGGTGTCTTCTTTCCGAAATGGGGTCACATGTGGGGTATTTATACTGCCCTGGCATTCTAGGGGCCCTAAAGCGTGAGAAGAAGTCTGGAATATAAATCTCTAAAAAATTTTACGCATTTGGATTCCGTGAGGGGTATGGTGAGTTCATGTGAGATTTTATTTTTTGACACAAGTTAGTGGAATATGAGACTTTGTAAGAAAAAAATAATAATTTCCGCTAACTTGGGCCAAAAAAATGTCTGAATGGAGCCTTACAGGGGGGTGATCAATGACAGGGGGGTGATCAATGACAGGGGGGTGATCAATGACAGGGGGGTGATCAGGGAGTCTATATGGGGTGATCACCCCCTGTCATTGATCACCCCCCTATAAGGCTCCATTCAGATGTCCGTATGTGTTTTGCGGATCCGATCCAAAATCAAAAATCGAAAATCATACGGACATCTGAATGCAGCCTGACAGGGGGGGTGATCAATGACAGGGGGGGTGATCAATGACAGGGGGGTGATCAATGACAGGGGGGGTGATCAATGACAGGGGGGTGATCAGGGAGTCTATATGGGGTGATCACCCCCCCTGGAAGGCTCCAGGGAGACGCCTGTATGTGTTTTGCGGATCCGATCCATCTATCAGTGGATCCGTAAAAATCATGCGGACGTCTGAATGGAGCTTTACAGGGGGGTGATCAATGACAGGGGGGTAATCAATGACAGGGGGGGTGATCAGGGAGTCTATATGGGGTGATCACCACAGTCATTGATCACGCCCCTGTAAGGATTCATTCAGACGTCCGTATGCGTTTTGCGGATCCGATCCATCTATCAGTAGATCCGTAAAAATCATGCGGACATCTGAATGGAGCTTTACAGGGGGGTGATCAATGACAGGGGGGTAATCAATGACAGGGGGGTAATCAATGACAGGGGGGGTGATCAGGGAGTCTATATGGGGTGATCACCACAGTCATTGATCACGCCCCTGTAAGGATTCATTCAGACGTCCGTATGCGTTTTGCGGATCCGATCCATCTATCAGTAGATCCGTAAAAATCATGCGGACATCTGAATGGAGCTTTACAGGGGGGTAATCAATGACAGGGGGGTGATCAGGGAGTCTATATGGGGTGATCACCACAGTCATTGATCACGCCCCTGTAAGGCTCCATTCAGACGTCCATATGCATTTTGCGGATCCGATCCATCTATCAGTGGATCCGTAAAAATCATGCGGACGTCTGAATGGAGCTTTACAGGGGGGTGATCAATGACAGGGGGGTAATCAATGACAGGGGGGTGATCAGGGAGTCTATATGGGGTGATCACCACAGTCATTGATCACGCCCCTGTAAGGCTCCATTCAGACGTCCATATGCGTTTTGCGGATCCGATCCATCTATCAGTGGATCCGTAAAAATCATGCCGACGTCTGAATGGAGCTTTACAGGGGGGTGATCAATGACAGGGGGGTAATCAATGACAGGGGGGTGATCAGGGAGTCTATATGGGGTGATCACCACAGTCATTGATCACGCCCCTGTAAGGCTCCATTCAGACGTCTGTATGCGTTTTGCGGATCCGATCCATCTATCAGTGGATTCGTAAAAATCATGCGGACGTCTGAATGGAGCTTTACAGGGGGGTAATCAATGACAGGGGGGTGATCAGGGAGTCTATATGGGGTGATCACCACAGTCATTGATCACGCCCCTGTAAGGCTCCATTCAGACGTCCGTATGCGTTTTGCGGATCCGATCCATCTATCAGTGGATCCGTAAAAATCATGCGGACATCTGAATGGAGCTTTACAGGGAGGTAATCAATGACAGGGGGGTGATCAGGGAGTCTATATGGGGTGATCACCACAGTCATTGATCATGCCCCTGTAAGGCTCCATTCAGACGTCTGTATGCGTTTTGCGGATCCGATCCATCTATCAGTGGATCCGTAAAAATCATGCGGACGTCTGAATAGAGCTTTACAGGGGGGTAATCAATGACAGGGGGGTAATCAATGACAGGGGGGTGATCAGGGAGTCTACAGGGAGTGCAGAATTATTAGGCAAGTTGTATTTTTGAGGATTAATTTTATTATTGAACAACAACCATGTTCTCAATGAACCCAAAAAACTCATTAATATCAAAGCTGAATATTTTTGGAAGTAGTTTTTAGTTTGTTTTTAGTTTTAGCTATTTTAGGGGGATATCTGTGTGTGCAGGTGACTATTACTGTGCATAATTATTAGGCAACTTAACAAAAAACAAATATATACCCATTTCAATTATTTATTTTTACCAGTGAAACCAATATAACATCTCAACATTCACAAATATACATTTCTGACATTCAAAAACAAAACAAAAACAAATCAGTGACCAATATAGCCACCTTTCTTTGCAAGGACACTCAAAAGCCTGCCATCCATGGATTCTGTCAGTGTTTTGATCTGTTCACCATCAACATTGCGTGCAGCAGCAACCACAGCCTCCCAGACACTGTTCAGAGAGGTGTACTGTTTTCCCTCCTTGTAAATCTCACATTTGATGATGGACCACAGGTTCTCAATGGGGTTCAGATCAGGTGAACAAGGAGGCCATGTCATTAGATTTTCTTCTTTTATACCCTTTCTTGCCAGCCACGCTGTGGAGTACTTGGACGCGTGTGATGGAGCATTGTCCTGCATGAAAATCATGTTTTTCTTGAAGGATGCAGACTTCTTCCTGTACCACTGCTTGAAGAAGGTGTCTTCCAGAAACTGGCAGTAGGACTGGGAGTTGAGCTTGACTCCATCCTCAACCCGAAAAGGCCCCACAAGCTCATCTTTGATGATACCAGCCCAAACCAGTACTCCACCTCCACCTTGCTGGCGTCTGAGTCGGACTGGAGATCTCTGCCCTTTACCAATCCAGCCACGGGCCCATCCATCTGGCCCATCAAGACTCACTCTCATTTCATCAGTCCATAAAACCTTAGAAAAATCAGTCTTGAGATATTTCTTGGCCTAGTCTTGACGTTTCAGCTTGTGTGTCTTGTTCAGTGGTGGTCGTCTTTCAGCCTTTCTTACCTTGGCCATGTCTCTGAGTATTGCACACCTTGTGCTTTTGGGCACTCCAGTGATGTTGCAGCTCTGAAATATGGCCAAACTGGTGGCAAGTGGCATCTTGGCAGCTGCACGCTTGACTTTTCTCATGGGCAGTTATTTTGCGCCTTGGTTTTTCCACACGCTTCTTGCGACCCTGTGGACTATTTTGAATGAAACGCTTGATTGTTCGATGATCACACTTCAGAAGCTTTGCAATTTTAAGAGTGCTGCATCCCTCTGCAAGATATCTCACTATTTTTGACTTTTCTGAGCCTGTCAAGTCCTTCTTTTGACCCATTTTTCCAAAGGAAAGGAAGTTGCCTAATAATTATGCACACCTAATATAGGGTGTTGATGTCATTAGACCACACCCCTTCTCATTACAGAGATGCACATCACCTAATATGCTTAATTGGTAGTAGGCTTTCGAGCCTATACAGCTTGGAGTAAGACAACATGCATAAAGAGGATGATGTGGTCAAAATACTCATTTGCCTAATAATTCTGCACGCAGTGTATATGGGGTGATCAGGGGTGATCAAGGGTGAATAAGGGGTTAATAAGTGACAGGGGGGGGGGTGTAGTGTAGTGGTGCTTGGTGCAACATATTACTGAGCTACCTGTGTCCTCTGGTGGTCGATCCAAACAAAGGGGACCACCAGAGGACCAGGTAGCAGGTATATTAGACGCTGTTATCAAAACAGCGTCTGATATACCTTTGAAGGGTTAAAAAAAACACATCTCCAGCCTGCCAGCGAACGATCGCCGCTGGCAGGCTGGAGATCCACTCTCTTTCCTTCCGTTCCTGTGAGCGCGCGCGCCTGTGTGCGCGCGTTCACAGGAAATCTCGGCTCACGCGAGATGACGCCAATCGGCGTTAGCGTAGCCTGGGGGAGCCGCCACGATGACGCCTTTCGGCGTTACAGTTGCGGCAAGTGGTTAAAACATAGTTTGAATGTATTTTATTGATGTTCAAATTTATCAATTAGACATTACTTTAATTCAAATTAAATTCTTCAAACACAGTTATAGATGAAAATACTTTGTCCAAAATTAGGTTTTGAACATTTAATTAGATGTTAGGCCATGTCTTGAAAGCAGAAGTGGAATTTCCAGTCAGAATTGTATGTTACCTCATTCAAATATCAGGCCCATACACTTATGGTACCTTGGACAGTGCCTTCAAGTGTCAGTTCGTAACAAGTTTTTCCAGGATGGCCAACATGCAGCACCACATCTGCTGTCAAACTACAACTCTAAACAGGCCTTGCTGAAGAATAATAGCTGTAGGCCATCATGAGACTTGATATTTGTCAACAGCTTGATGGCCGCAGTTTACGCATCCTTTGAGTATTGCCTAGCACAAATCAACTACATTTGGCTACATTTACACATAACACACATCACAATACATGTTAATGTGGTTTTTATTTAATCCAAAAAGAGGTATTTGAGGATTACAGTAGGCCAAAAGATGTTGGCTTAAACATTATCTATACCCGTACACATTTAAAATGCACTCGAAATCAAGATCACTTTTGCAAACACATTTTGTCCTGCTATCAATCCCAGCCCGCAAGCCCACATCATCTACACTATCTTCTAAAAATAAAATAAAAGCTGTCTACAAATAAAAATTAATGCAAACCTAGGCCAAGTCCAGATGTAATTATTGTCTTCCCTGAACTGCATCCATCTGCCATGGTAATGCACCCTCAGGGCTAGAGAAGTACTCGGCATAGAGGTCTCAAACTGCAAGTTCTACAGTTCCAGGCCGGCCATGACGAATCAGGTCCAATCTGCCAGATGAGGAAGAATATGTTCCTGAATCCTCCAAATTAGCATCTAAGAGAGCATGATGAATCCTGACAAAGTTGTGCAGGATAACACATGCTTGAATTTCTAAAGTGGCATTGTCCGGTGCCATCTGTAAGGATGACAGGAATACTCTCCACTTGAAGTAATTGAAAGGAAAGCAAAATCTTCAAAAAAAATTCAGTTTATATAGTGAATGTTTGAGTTTGTATAGAAGAATACAAACACTGCATTTTTTTTGAATAATATATAGTCTCATATTTGTGTCCTGCCGTGTGATGCCAGGATGCAGAGTCGCTAACAAAATGTCAAAGCTGCTCACAGACATACAGTCGGGTCCATAAATATTGGGACATCGACACAATTGTAACATTTTTGGCTCTATACACCACCACAATGGATTTGAAATGAAACGAACAAGATGTGCTTTAACTGCAGACTGTCAGCTTTAATTTGAGGGTATTGACCTCCAAATCAGGTGAACGGTGTAGGAATTACAACAGTTTGCATATGTGCCTCCTACTTGTTAAGGGACCAAAAGTAATGGGACATAATAATCATACATCAAACTTTCACTTTTTAATACTAGCTTGCAAATCCTTTGCAGTCAATTGCAGCCTGAAGTCTGGAACGCATAGACATCACCAGATGCTGGGTTTCATCCCTGGTGATGCTCTGCCAGGCCTTTACTGCAACTGTCTTCAGTTCCTGCTTGTTCTTGGGGCATTTTCCCTTCAGTTTTGTCTTCAGCAAGTGAAATGCATGCTCAATCGGATTCAGGTCAGGTGATTGACTTAGCCATTGCATAATATTCCACTTCTTTTTCTTAAAAAACTCTTTGGTTGCTTTTGCAGTATGCTTTGGGTCATTGTCCATCTGCACTGTGAAGCGCCGTCCAATTCCAGTTCTGAAGCATTTGGCTGAATAGGAGCAGATAATATTGCCCGAAACACTTCAGAATTCATCCTGCTGCTTTTGTCAGCAGTCACATCATCAATAAATACAAGAGAACCAGTTCCATTGGCAGCCATACATGCCCACGCCATGACACTACCACCACCATGCTTCACTGATGAGGTGGTATACTTAGGATCATGAGCAGTTCCTTTCCTTCTCCATATTCTTTTCTTCCCATCACTCTGGTAAAAGTTGATCTTGGTCTCATCTGTCCATAGAATGTTGTTCCAGAACTGTAAAGGCTTTTTTAGATGTTGTTTGGCAAACTCTAATCTGCGTTCCTTCTTTTTAAGAAAGTTCCAAACAGTTGTTTTGGCCACGCCTAATGTTTTTGCTATTTCTCTGATGGGTTTCTTTAGTTTTTTTCAGCCTAATGATGGCTTGCTTCACTGGTAGTGACAGCTCTTTGGATCTCATCTTGAGAGTTGACAGCAACAGATTCCAAATGCAAATAGCACACTTGAAATGAACTCTGGACATATTATCTGCTCATTGTAATTGGGATAATGAGGGAATAACACACACCTGGCCATGGAACAGTTGAGAAGCCAATTGTTCCATTACTTTTGGTCCCTTAACAAGTGGGAGGCACATATGCAAACTGTTGTAATTCCTACACCGTTCACCTGATTCGGATGTAAATTCCCTCAAATTAAAGCTGACAGTCTGCAAATAAAACACATCTTGTTTGTTTCATTTCAAATCCATTGTGGTGGTGTATAGAGCCAAAAATGTTACAATTGTGTCGATATCCCAATATTTATGGACCTGACTGTACGACAAAACCGATGAAATTTATCATGATGCTGTCACAGATCCATGTACAGCATGTGGAAGTGGCCCTTCCTGCATCGCTGAGAGACAATTGGATGAATCCAATGCCTCCTCCTCGGTTCCTCATCCAGCATAGTTGGCTGCTGTCATTGTTGCCGAGAATGCAGCCAGCACAGAAGAACCTCTTCCTCAGTGTCATCAGCCATAATAGAACCAATAGCAAGAGTGAGAAACCAATGCAAGAAAAACACCAGCTTCAAACCAAACTATCAAAGCTGCAAAAAGCTGTCAATAATGGAGTGTTGGGTATCACATGTCCATTAAATAAAGGGGGGGTGAAAAATGGGCAGAATTTAAAGTTAACTCATTCATTGTTCAGTCTTATCTCCGCAAAAAACAGAACAGCGATGGAAAGCATACTGAAGCCATACGGACAGTTTTTGCGGAATCACGGAACGGAAACACAGCAGAATGCAAAAACAGAAAAACGGATCCATGGAAAATGGACCGCAAAACACATACAGTCGTGTGAACAAGCCCTAAGTCTGTTTGTCGCCCGTCCACCTGCACCTTCCAGGTAACAATGCACTAAGCATGGATTTTCACAGAGATACATGAAATAGAAGATCCACATGCTGTATAGTAGGTGCGGTTAAAGGGAACCTGTTAGCAGGATTTTGGCCCCAAAATTGCAAATAAACTGAAAAATGCAGCAAAAGAAGTTTGAATGATGTGTTCCAATTCATTCACAGCGGTGGAGCAACTCTTCTTAAGGTTTTATGCACACGACTGTACTTTTGGTCTGAATACCCCGTGCTGTCTGCATCCAAATGTCTGTTCCAAGGTCCCACAAAACAGATAGAACATGTCCTATCTTTGCCCATTTTGTGGGCAATGATAGGACATTTCTACAGGAGTTTAAAAAAATGTCAGCATTCACTTGGCCGGTATCCATGTTTAGAAAGACCGTACTAAGGCTTCAGCCTGGGGGGAGGCCCCATGATAACATTTTTGTGAGCGGAGAACAAGGGGTTTACGATACACAACAGATGTAGCAGAGGTTGTGTCACTGTCAGTAGCGGCCAAACAATTGCACGCAATTTAGAGCAGGTTGCGCTAATAATATATATTGCAGCCAGATAAAACAATAGTACTTAAAAGGACCCTGCCTAAACAAAAAAAAATTCCTGTCCCTACTATCTGTCCCTTCTGCTGCAGCTCGCCCTGACTGAGACTGAGCCGAACCACATGTCATAGGGTGCTATATAGCACCCGATGACGCGTTACAGAGAGCAAATCACTGTAATGTCAGTAACCAACATGGCTACAGCATTACAGTGAATGCTAGTACTTATTGGCTGCGTAGCAGCAAACAAACGAGCGGGGAGGAGACTCGAGCACACGCGGTGTACGGCCAAACACTGCGATTTGCCGAGCATCGCGATGCTCGAGTCAAAATGGTGTTCGACCGAGCATGCTCGCCCAACACTAGTCATCGACAGAATTAACAGCCAGATTAAGTATTGTTTTTCTGTGTCACGGATTCAAAGGAGGTGTATCTCACCCTAAAAATGACTTTATGTCACCAACAGAATTAACAGACTGATTAACAGTACTATTACAATGTGACAGATGCAAAGGAGGTGGTTTGCACCCCAAAAGTGGGTTTATGTCACCAACAGAATTAACAGACTGATTAAGTATTGTATTTCTGTGTCACGGATGCAAAGGAGGTGTATCTCACTCCAAAAAATGGCTTTATGTCACCAACAGAATTAACAGACTGATTAACCCCAAAGAATGGCTTTATGTCACCGACAGAATGAACAAACTGATTAACTGTACTATTACAATGTGATGGATAGAAAGGAGGTGTATTGCACCCCAAGAAAATGGCTTTAGGTCACTAACAAAATTAACAGCCATATTAAGTATTATTTCTCTGTGTCATGGATGCAAAGGAGATGTTTTGCACCCACACAAAAAAAAATTGCTACCGATCACCCACAGAATTAACAGCCTGATTAAGTATTGTATTTCTGTGTCACTGGTGCAAGGAAGGTGTACTGCACCCATCAAAAATGACTACAGGTCACCCACAGACCTAACAGCCACACTTGAAGTCTGACACAGTCCCTCACTGCAGCAGTGTCCTGTCTCTACACTAGCTAGAGCAGAATGGCAGCGCAACACATGATCCGGCATTTATGCATGCAGGGTCACATGCTGCACCTGCCAATCACAGCCATGCCAATACTAGACAACCTTTCAACAAGCTTTATTAAAAATCCGAACACCAAACCCGAACACGGACTTTCACTGCAAAGTCTGTGTTTGGGTTCTGGTACCCGGACACTGTAATGGTTGGATGGTTGGTACAAACCCTACTTACTAACATTACAAAAGTTGTAGAAGACCTTAAAGGAATACTGTAGGCAAACAGATACAGTGTTATGCTAATACAGGGCTTTGGGCATGAGATTCAACCAACGCCAAAGATTTTCCAAACCTTTAAGTCCTACACTAAAAATCTCACAGTGAAGGAGAATTATTAATCAAAATGGGACCAAAGACACCCATTGAAGTCTATGGGTCCATAAAAAAATCACTGATACAACACGGAAGGCATCCTTGTTTAGTCTGTTTTTCACTGACCACTAGTTGGAGATGCTCTGGAAATTGATTTTCAACTGAGCAGTGTCTGTGGAATAAGGGAAAAACACAGATCCTTAACCACTTGCCATCTGGGCCATTTGCCCCCTTCCTGACCAGGCCTAATTTTGCAAATCTGACATATCTCATTTTATGTGGTAATAACTTTGGAACGCCTTTACTTATCCAAGTCATTCAGAGATTGTTTTCTCGTGACACATTGTACTTCATGATAGTCATAAATTTTAGTCAAAATATTTCACCATTATTTATGAAAAAATCCCAAATTTACAAAAAAATTAGAAAAATTCGCAATTTTCTAAATTTCAATTTCTCTTCTTTTAAAACAGAAAGTGATACCTCATGAAATATTTATTACTTACCATTCCCCATATGTCTACTTTATGTTGGCATCATTTTGGAAATGTCATTTTATTTTTTTAGGACGTTAGAAGGCTTAGAAGTTTAGAAGCAATTCTTCAAATTTTTAAGAAAATTGCAAAAACCCACTTTTTAAGACCAGTTCAGGTCTGAAGTCACTTTGTGGGTCCTACATAGTGGATACCCCCATAAATGACCCCATTGTAGAAACTACACCCCTCAAGTTACTTAAAACCGATTTTACAAACTTTGTTAACCCTTTAGGCGTTCCACAAGAATTAAAGGAAAATGGAGATCAAATTTTTAAATTTCACTTTTTGGGCAGATTTTTCATTTTAATCAAATTTTTTCTTTAACACATCGATGGTTAACAGCCAAACAAAACTCAATATTTATTACCCAGATTCTGCGGTTTACAGAAACACCCCACATGTGGTCATAAACTGCTGTATGGGCACACGGCAGGGCGCAGAAGAAAAGGAACTCCACATGGTTTTTAGATGCCATGTCCCATTTGAAGCCCCCTGATGCACCCTTACAGTAGAAACTCCCAAGAAGTGATCACATTTTGGAAACTAGGGGATAAGGTGCCAGTTTAATTGCTACTATTTTTGGGTACATATGATTTTTTGATCATTCATTATCACACTTTATGGGGCAAATTTATTTATTTTTACAGCGTTCACCTGAGGGGTTCAGTCAAGTGACATTTTTATAGAGCAGATTGTTACGGATGTGGCGATACCTAATATGTATACTTTTTCTTATTTATTAAAGTTTTACACAATAATAGCATTTTTGAAACAAAAAAATTATGTTTTAATGTGTCCATGTTCTGAGAGCTATGTTTTTTTTATTTTTTGAGAGATTTTCTTATGTAGCGGCTAATTTTTTGCAGGATGAGGTGACGGTTTTATTGGTACCATTTTGTGGGACCTACGCATTTTTGATCACTTGGTGTTGCAGTTTTTGTGATGTAAGGTGACAAAAATTGCTTGTTTTGACACAGTTGTTTTTTTTTTTTTTACGGTGTTCACCCGAAGGGTTAGGTCATGTGATATTTTTATAGAGCTGGTTTTTACGGACGCGGCAATAACTAATATGTATACTTTTTTTTATTTGTTTTACTTTAACACAATAATAGCATTTTTGAAACCAAAAAAATGATGTTTTAGCGTCTCCATGTTCTAAGAGCTATAGTTTTTTATTTTTTGAGAGATTTTCTTATGTAGGGGCTCATTTTTTGCGGGATGAGGTGACGGTTTTATTGGTACCATTTTGTGGGACATACGCGTTTTTGATCACTTGGTGTTGCAGTTTTTGTGATGTAAGGTGACAAAAATTGCTTGTTTAGACTTTTTTTTTTTTTTTTACGGTGTTCACCCGAGCGGTTAGGTAATGTGATATTTTAATAGAGGTGTTTTTTACGGACGCGGCAGTACCAAATATGTCTATTTTATTTTATTTTTTCTATTTTTAACATTTTTTTTTATTCCTTACTTGGGGAATTTTTTTTTTTTACATGTGAAACCTTTTTTTTATTTTATTTTTTCAACCCTTTATTTTTTTTTATTTTTTTTTATTTTTTTTTACACTTTTCGTCCCCGATAAGGTCATACAAGACCTCTGGGGGACACTTACTTCACTTTTTCTTTTTTTTTTCACTGTTGATTTCTCCTATAACTGGGGCTGACATAGTAGCCCCAGTTACAGGAGAAATACACCCCCCAGAGAGGCTGTACAGCATAATTCAGCGCTGTACAGCCTAGGTGCAGGGCTGATCGAAGTCTCTGAAAGACCTCACACAGCTCTTGCACTCTCCGGTCACGGCGGTCACATGACCGCCGGGCCGGAACAGGAAGCGTATAGCGCTTCCTGCTCTGCATACACAGCGCTCGGCGAGCGCTGTGTATGCAGCGATCTAGAAGTCAGGGACACCTGGGCACTGTCCCTGCCTTGTCTTAGGGTTGCCCTGCTGTCACTGGCAGCGGGCAACCCGATCAGCAGCTGCACGATTAGCGTGCAGCTGCAGTTTCTGAACGGACGTTCAGGAACGTCCATTCAGAAATAGAGAACCACCTCCCGGACGTTTATATCCTATGGGCGGATGGGAGGAGGTTAAGGGACATCCTCAAAGATGAAACATGGAGGTCAAACGGACACAGAAATGTGAATGAGGCCTCACATTGCATCTTTTCTGCCCAAAAATCTGAGCGGACAAAATGCAATGTAATGTAATCTACAATGTGTGCAGGTAGTCTAAGAGGGTACTGTATCAATAGGCGACTTCTCACTCTTTTTTTGGAGTGTCTGATTTAAAGGCAATTTTTTCTGACAAATGTATAAAATGTCACACATCATTATTTAAAATTTGTCGCATGAAATACCTATCGATTTTACAATCTAATGTTTAGTCATATTTAGGCTCTGTCAGTTTGGATATCAATACAATTACAATTTGCAAAAAGTTGCAATGATAAACCTGGCTATAAAATGTAGTTCCACTCACGGAACATCTGGCTGTCTCTCAGTAAATGCAAATCCACTTTTCTGGTACTACACACATTATTCCTAAGATCTGTCATTTTCAGGAGTTGTCTCTAAGGCCCAGAGAATGGACAGACATTCATATATGGGCCAGAATAAACATTTAGGAGCTGCCATAAACTAGATTTGAACTGTGCCTAGTCCCCATTCTCAATCACACAAGCTCGTATGTTTTCTGTATACAGTATGAGCGCCCAATGTCTAGATGATATGACAGAAAGGATTTTTGAAATTGACTTACAGGTATGTTAAAGGGAACCTGTCATCATCTTTATGCTGCCCATACTAACAGCAGCATAAAGTAGAGACAGGTGAGTTGATTTCAGTGGTCTGTCATTTAAAAGTTAAAAGTAAGTGTTTGCTGAGAACCAACATCACAATCATTGCAGACTGGGCCTGGAAAAGAGTCATGGACACCTGAGAAGAGTCCTGGTTATTCATGAATTCCTGCTCTCCCTGCCCACCTGCTGATGACTGACAGTCTTCTACCTAGTTTTCTCTCTTTCTTTCTAGGAGAGAACTGGCAATCATCAGCAGATGGGCAGGAGAGCAGGAGATTAGGAATAACCAGGACTCTTCTCAGGTAGATTTGACTCTTTTCAAGGCCTGGGCTGCAATGTTTATGATGCTGGTTCTCGGCAACCACTTACTTTTAGCTCATGAGTAGAGTTGAGCGAACACCTGGATGTTCGGGTTCGACGAGTTCGGCCGAACTTTCGAAAAATGTTCGGGTTCGGGATCCGAACTCGACCCGAACTTCATCCCGAACCCGAACCCCATAGAAGTCAATGGGGACCCGAACTTTTGGGCACTAAAAAGGCTGTAAAACACACCCGGAAAGGGCTAGAGGGCTGCAAAAGGCAGCTAAATGTAGTTAAATCCCCTGCAAACAAATGTAGATAGGGAAATGATGAGTTAACATAAAATAAATAAAAATTAAACAATATTAATTGGAGTGAGGTCCCATAGCACAGAATCAGGCTTCAAGTCACCCACCAATGGAGAAGGTCACTTACTATTATTTTGACCACAGCACCCAGACAAAGGAGAGAGGTCCCACAGCAGAGAACCAGGCATCATATCACCCACCACAGGAGTAGGCCACCATTTAGTTACTTTGACCCCTACACCCAGACGGAGGAGAGAGGTTACACAGCAGAGAATCAGGCATTTAGATCACCCACCACAGGAGTAGGCCACCATTGAATCAGACCCCGGCAACCATGTCAGATGGCACAAGCATAAGCTTTATATCAATCAGCACAGGAGAAGGCGACTTTGACAGACTTTGACCCCTACACCCGGACGGAGGAGAGAGGTTTCAAAGCAGAGAATCAGGCATTTAGATCACCCACCACAGGAGTAGGCCCCAATTTAATGGGACCCCGGCAACCATGTCAGATGGCACAACCATCAGCTTCATATCAATCAGCACAGGAGAAGGCGACTTTGAAAGACTTTGACCCCTACACCCAGACGGAGGAGAGAGGTTTCACAGCAGAGAATCAGGCATTTAGATCACCCACCACAGGAGTAGGCCCCCATTGAATCAGACCCTGGCAACCATGTCAGATGGCACAACCATCAGCTTTATATCAATCAGCACAGGAGAAGGCGACTTTGAAAGACTTTGACCCCTACACCCAGATGGAGGAGAGAGGTTTCACAGCAGAGAATCAGGCATCATATCAACCACCACAGGAGAAGCCACCATTTAGTTACTTTGACCCCTGCACCCAGGAAGAGGAGAGAGGCACCACAGCACATATTCTGGCATGTATATCAGCCACCACAGGAAAAGCCACCATTGAGTTACTTTGACCCCCGCACCCAGGAAGAGGAGAGAGGCACCACAGCACATATTCTGGCATCATATCAGCCACCACAGGAGAAGGCAACATTGAGTTACTTTGACCCCCGCACCCAGGAAGAGGAGAGAGGCACCACAGCACATATTCTGGCATCATATCAGCCACCACAGGAGAAGCCACCATTGAGTTACTTTGACCCCTGCACCCAGGAAGAGGAGAGAGGCCCCACAGCACATATTCTGGCATCATATCAGCCACCACAGGAGAAGCCACCATTTAGTTACTTTGACCCCTTCACCCAAACAGAGGAGAGAGGTTCCACATCAGAGAATCAGGCATCATATCAACCACCACAGGAGTAGGCCACAATTTAATGGGACCCCGGCAACCATGTCAGATGGCACAACCATCAGCTTCATATCAATCAGCACAGGAGAAGGCGACTTTGAAAGACTTTGACCCCTACACCCAGACGGAGGAGAGAGGTTTCACAGCAGAGAATCAGGCATTTAGATCACCCACCACAGGAGTAGGCCCCCATTGAATCAGACCCTGGCAACCATGTCAGATGGCACAACCATCAGCTTTATATCAATCAGCACAGGAGAAGCCACCATTGAGTTACTTTGACCCCTGCACCCAGGAAGAGGAGAGAGGCCCCACAGCACATATTCTGGCATCATATCAGCCACCACAGGAGAAGCCACCATTGAGTTACTTTGACCCCCGCACCCAGGAAGAGGAGAGAGGCACCACAGCACATATTCTGGCATCATATCAGCCACCACAGGAGAAGCCACCATTGAGTTACTTTGACCCCTGCACCCAGGAAGAGGAGAGAGGCCCCACAGCACATATTCTGGCATCATACTAACCACCACAGGAGAAGCCACCATTGAGTTACTTTGACCCCTGCACCCAGGAAGAGGAGAGAGGCCCCACAGCACATATTCTGGCATCATATCAGCCACCACAGGAGAAGCCACCATTGAGTTACTTTGACCCCCGCACCCAGGAAGAGAAGAGAGGCACCACAGCACATATTCTGGCATCATATCAGCCACCACAGGAGAAGCCACCATTGAGTTACTTTGACCCCCGCACCCAGGAAGAGGAGAGAGGCACCACAGCACATATTCAGGCATCATATCACACACCACAGGAGAAGGCCTCTTTCAGTGATTTAGGCCTTTGGACCCAGACAGAGGAGAGAGGCACCACAGCACATATTCTGGCATCATATCAGCCACCACAGGAGAAGCCACCATTGAGTTACTTTGACCCCTGCACCCAGGAAGAGGAGAGAGGCCC